>NC_085102.1:4173792-4188792 GCF_963422355.1 Corticium candelabrum
GACAAATAGACAGACAGATAGACAAACAGACAGACAGACTGGACAGCTTGATTACATGCATACACTGCCAGACAGAGAGACAAACATTTTAACACTGTCGATGTTTTCGTAACTGGTACGAGACGTAGTGTAATGTGCAGCAGTATGAGTAACGGTTTTATGACGAGATGGACGAATATTTGTTAATTAAATTAGGCAAATATGAAGACAGTGTGACATGTATGTTAATTTAACTGGCAGCAATGCCTGATATGACTGACTGTGAGTGTATATACTCAGTAATAATAATAATATATTTACAAATATATTATTATTGTTGTCGAGGGTTTTGTTCGATAGTGTCATTGACTGATGTATTTCTATTAGCTGTGTTTTATCATGACAACATCATTTGCGACGGATGCGATCAGATGATCTTTGGGACTCGGTACAAATGCGGGTAAGCTTGAAAATATGGCACAAGTTAGGCAGTAGCAGTAATGGAAAATAAGAATAGTTAACTGCAGGCAGAGAGTTAAGGTTAGTCACATGCACACACACACACACACGTACGTGCACACACACATACACACACACACACACCATGTGTGTGTGTTGTAAGACAGTCTAACACTGTAGCTTGTAGGATCATTTGTATTATAATTGTATTGGTTATCGACACGTTTGTTGTCTTGGCAGGAATTGTGCCGATTATGATCTCTGTGAACGATGTGAGCCACTCGGTTTGCATAGTCCCTATCATGTCTTCATAAAATTCCCACAGCCTGTGGCACCATGGGTTGGGAGGAACAAGCATGGGGTACTGAAGCCACTCTTAAAGCACAATCTCTTTGCAGCAACACGATTTGAGAGCAACGAAGAGAGGAAGAGAAGGAAGAGGGAAAAGAAGGCAGAGAAAGCTCAGGTGAAGGACGAGAGGAAGGAGGAGAAGAGAGAAGAGAAGATGAAGAAGAAGTGTGCGAAGATGATGCAGAGGAAGGAAATGGAAGACGAATGTGGTGTGAACGCTACAGCACCAGACGGTCAAGAGATGGAGGAGTAAGTTGGAAAAGCGTTGTGTGTGTGTGTGTGTGTGTGTGTGTGTGTGTGTGTGTGTGTGTGTATTTGATGTACATGTATTAGTAATTACTCTGTTGGTACATGTATGATGTGGTTTGTGATGTAGAGTACATTACAATGCTGTATTTATTGAAGACTGTAATGTCTATGAGGACACTCACTTTAGTGTCGGCGAAGAGGTTAGTTGTGGCTTTCATTTCTCATTTGCAACGAATACGTTACGGTTTGTGTTGCAGTTTGAGAAACGTTGGATTGTGAAGAACATTGGAACTTTGCCATGGGATGATGATGTTGTTGTAAGAGACAATGTTGACTTACAGCTGTCTGTCTGTCTGTCTGTCTGATTGCCCGTCTGTTTGTCTGTCTGATTGCCTGTCTGTCTGTCTGTCCGTCAGTCTGTCAGTCTGTCTGTCTATTTGTTTGTCTATTGTCTATCTATTTGTTTGTCTATTGTCTGTCTATTTGTTTGTCTATTGTCTGTCTATTTGTTTGTCTATTGTCTGTCTATTTGTTTGTCTATTGTCTGTCTGATTGCCTGTCTGTTGTCTGTCTGTCTGTCTATTTGTTTGTCTATTGTCTGTCTATTTGTTTGTCTATTGTCTGTCTATCTATCTGTCTGTTTGTCTGTCTATCTGTCTGTCTGTTTGTCTGTCTGTCTATTCTGTCTGTCTGTCTGTCTGTCTTCCTGTTTGTCCATGTTAATTATGTTTGATACTTTAGTTGAGTTGTCTATGGGGCACTATCCCATACACAAATGTCTTGCCTGTAAGTCACATTCAATCCGGTGAAGAAACCGTTGTCACAGTCAACTTCACAGCTCCAACCGAACCAGGCAAATACGAAAGGTAAGAGACAACCACCCACCCACAACACACATAGTGCTAACACACATCTCATGTTTTGAATCTTCAGTCACTGGCGTCTCTATCATGCTGGTGATAGTTTCGGTCACTGCTTCTGGTGTAGTATTATCGTCGATCCTATCACATCATCCACCAATCAGACCACATCTGAAGACAACAAGCCGGTTGACCTAATCACATTTGACGCGAACGAAACGCAAGAGTCTGCGTCGGAAGACGAAGATCCTCGTGTATTGGTGCGGCAGCCGTCGGTTGAGAGTTTTGAAGCGATATCAGCGCCCGTTGCTGCAGGTGAGGAGGCACTACACGTCTGTGATATTACAGCAGCTCAGTGTTTGGAATTTAGTTGTAACCTTGGCAACCTCACAAATTTTTAGTTGTCAAGGAGTTTATAACTTGCATATATTTTATTGATATTAACTAATGAGACTGATTGATACTGATTGTCCCTGCAAGTAAATGAAATCTCAGGACTTTAGAGGTGTCACTCTCAGTCTGACCCGAGTAATTCCCACTATCCGACTCTACAGCATGAAAACAAGATTTTATTGGGTCCACCATAACGTGAGTGACTTTAGTCGTCAGGATGGCAACCTCACTGGTTGTCACATGGTTGTCAAACAACTTGATGACCACTTTTAAAACATTTTTTCGAACACTGATTGCTGTGTACATTGTCAAACGTTTCTGTTGCTGTGAATGCTTTGTGTGTGAGCACCCGGTTGTTGCATTTGTTTATGACGTTTCTCGTTGTAGAAGAGACTCCGTGTGTGGATCATGTGGACGAAAGATTGCTCGGGCAAATGGCTGAACTCAGAGTCAAACACGGTAAGCATATTGCCAGATACTACGTAGTGTTACTTGAATGTGTTTTGGCATCGAATTTTTATGTTTTTTTTTTGTGGCAACCGGAAAGTGACGAACGAGGTGATGTTGATGTAGTGGCGTTGAGTGCATGACAAAATTGTATTGTAAGGGTCGAGGCATCGTTTGCTACAATAATGACATTGTTGTATGAAAGTCTGATAGACTGACATTTTTGTTAATTAATTAATTAATTAATTAATTAATTAATTAGTATGGATGTTTGAATATGTGACATTGGGGCAATCAAGTCTACTCATTTTGAATGTACTTTTGCTGTAGATCTCATTGATGTCGAAATGAGCAGCAATTACAGTGTTGACAGCACTGAGGACTTTGTTGTCGTTCCAATGCCTTCATGCTTTGACGTGTCAAAGCCACTTATGACACACGAACCAGACGTTGTTGAACAAGCCGAACGAGACTACCCGCTCTTGGTTGCTCTCACGAATCCATCGGATGCCTCACAACTAGCCGACACAACACACAACGAGACGGTAGTTACTGACAGTGTTGATGTCCATCAGAATGTCGAGACGTCAACAAACGGAAGCGAGCCAGACAATGTGAGTGTCCCGGATGAGCCACAGTATTCCATCCACGCCCCACCTCCGTATCATTCTCCAGTTGATATCTACCTTGATTCATCCGTCACGAGTATCCACGACGACGCCCTCGAGAATCCAAACTCTGAAGACTTTGACAGTCGACGATCGGACGAGCACGGGAACCCACAACTTGCAGAGCACATCGTTTCTTCTCCGTCTCTATCACAAGCTGGCCAACCGTTATACGTTCCTTCACAGCATCTGTACGAGCTGCCACGGTCAAAGTACGTCCCTCCAGGCCCGTGTGATGTACCTGTACTGAATATTTGGAAGCCGCCGCAGCCGCTGAGCCCTCTTGATCAGTTATTTGAAATGGGATTTGGTGATCGGAAGAGAAACATCCAGCTGTTGGGGGAACACAACAACGACGTTCAGGCTGTCGTGCAGCAGCTCCTCGCCGATATTGATAACGACTGGTCGACTAAGAGGCACTGAAGTCGTCGTCGTCGATTGACTAGACGTTGGATGTTATGTTTATGTGTATACTGTAGTCTCGTGCGTGCGTGTGTGTGTGTGTGTGTGTGTGTGTGTGTACTGTTACGCATGTATGATATGATTAGTTTGCTTGTGTATGTAAGCATGCATGTCAGCTAGGCAGAGTGTACACACTATTATTGATTGACACAATACATGTCGCTATGTTGTCCATTGTGTTCGTTTGAGCTCATCTGGCACTGGCGAAAGCATCATTTCTGACAAAACAGAGGAATGAAGTATGCTCACAAATAGTTTCATTGAATATCACTATCAGTATAAATTAATTACGTACATACATACATACATGCATACATTTTTTTGTTATTATTAAAAGTTGGTACAACTTCTAAATCAATCTAAATTCTTTACACTAAAGCTAGGTTTACAAAAGGTCCCAAAGGCTTCCAAAAAGATATGTCCGACTTTCTTGCACAAACAATTCGTATATGTCGACGTAGATGCCACTTAAAACTGTTCATAATTCCAACGGGAGGAAGAGTTTTTCTTTTTGTCCAATAGGTGGTCATGAGAATGACGAAGAAAGTTCTTAGGTTTCCGGTTTCATTCATCAGCTCCAATGGGTGGAGGGCCGTAGGTGGATTTAAGGATACCCTACTCAATAAGAGACAAGCTTGCCGTAAGAGTCCTTTCCATATCGGGCAAGTATTGAATACATGTTCAATGGTGTCGTCTGGTTGGTGGCACGCTGGACACTGACGTGTTGTGGCAAGTTTAGCCGTATAGAGGACTGAGTTAGTTGGCAGAACCCGGTGTAGAAATTTCCATGCTATGTCCCATTGTAAAGGCGTCATGTTTTGAGGAAAATTCCATAGTGAGAGCCATTGTTTGTCCGTAATTGGTCCGTATGAGGCCTCCCATTTTTCCTGGCACGGTGGACGGTCTATGTGTTTAGATAAGAGACATCGGTACAGTAAACGTGTATTCGCATCTGACAGTAGCAGTGGTTTATCGGCTGTGCTGAAGAAACAGAGACGTGCCTGCCAATGTGGCATTCTATGTTCGGAAGAGGGCTCTTGATGGGGGAGGCTAGTCCAAGATTGCGGAATGGCATGTAAAACTTGAGGGTAAAATTTTGCCGCGACCGTTCTGGCATCTGGAAGTTGTTTGGTCCATATATCTTTAACGTTGAAGAAGCGACATCTAGCTAGTGAAGGCTGAAGTATGGGGCGATTGGACTGGTCTTTTATAAGTTGGTTTCCCCACAGAGGTTCTTCGGCAGCATCTTCATAATACTCGGGAGGGGCAAGATCTCGTCCTCCGTCAAGTTTTCTCCAGGACATGTAAAGTTGACGATAAAAGGATGAAAGCTTGGTGTAGTTGCGATGGTCGGGCATCCAGCCTGAGGCGGCAAAAACTGCATGGCCCATGTTGTATTGTCCACTGAGATGAGATAGTTGCTGTCGAGCGAGGTCTTTCCAAGCTGCTTGATTCTTTTTATCAAACAAGCGTCGGATCGCTTGGAGGCGTATTGCCATTAGTCTAGAAAGGAGATGGGGCATGCCTAGTCCTCCATCTCTACTTCGTGAAATACACAGCGATCTTTTTATTAGTGGTGGCGTTTTAATCCTAAGGAAATCCCAGATAATGTCTTGGAATTGCTGTAACGTTTGATGAGGCATAGTATATGTGTGTGCCGTGTAGTATATTTTGCTTAAAGCGTATGTTGACAGGACGTGTGCTCGCCCTACATACATACATACATGTATACATACATACATGCATATATACATACATACATGCATGCATACATACATGCATACATATATGTGAGAGACCCTTTATTATGGTTACAAACCTAAGGGGAGCAACTACAGCTATGCCTAAGCTGCACTCTTACAGCTGCGCACAATAACAGCTAGTAGCTAAGCTCAAGTTATCCAAACATGACTATAATATAAGCATTACAATTTAAAACCACGAGTCACTGTTCCTTCTTGACCAGATGGCGTAGGAAGAGCAGATTACTTTACGACGTATAGAATCGAAAAGAGACGACGATTCATGACCCTTGGTACTTGTCCAGTCATTGATGAAAGTGAAAAAAGAGTCAGAAACAACGCCTCTAGAACCGACTTCTACTGTCACAAGCGAAACATGATAGCCTGCATCTTGGATGTTGTAAACGAGATCTCTGTATTTGGTGCTTTTCCTGTGTGCCGCTGCAGTCATTAGTTCGTCAAAAGGTACAGTAAGTTCCATTAGTACTATGCGCTTTTCCTCTTTGTTAAAGATACATATATCAGGACGGAGAGTGGAGAAGAAGGTCCGAAGCAAGAACCCGTAGCAGCAGTTCTGAAGATCGCATTCAAGCTCAAAGTTGGGCAAGAGGTGCTGGTCTAGAAAGTCTCTAATAAGAGAGAGCACTTCATTGTGCCGCCAAGTGAACCGACCCTGATTTAGAGCAATTGGGCAGTGGTTAAGAACGTGAAGCAACGTCTGCCTACCTGAACAAAGGGGACAACGATCAGTAGCGGATTTCCTCCATCGAAACAAATTAGCGTTGTGAGGTAAGGTGTCTACGATGGCATTGACTGACCATTTGAAAATCGCATCAGGAAGATGACCTATCACTCTTGACCAGCCCTGTTGTTGGTCGAAATCAGACCTAAAGAAGGATCCTTGGACAGTCCTTTGCTGAAGAGTGTCAAGGTCAACGTTCTCCACTTGTTGCAGTATAGAGCGTTCAATATCTTTGAGGGACGAGTCCACAGCAAATTTAGCAGCAACAAATTTGCGGTTCTTTATCTGCAATTGGTGATGGCTTTCACAAACTGCTAACTGCCTGACCACACAGTCGCCGGAATCCAGCAAGCGGCGCAATTTGCAGCTGACCAATGTCATGAGCTTGGTTGAAGGCTTGGGAAGACCTAGACCACAATCTTTGACAGACAGAAACAAGATGGATGGGTTAGCCGGTTTTGCTAGTCCAGACCACTGTTTCAGGAAACGCGTTACTAGGCTATCCACATGTCGTTCTACCCAGGAGATGGAAAGGTCAAGTAAACCCAGCAGCCACGACATGCTCGGGCAGACGTACAAACGGTAGATTTTAAGCTTCTGCTGTCTTCTGATCTTCAGGGAGTCGACTGTTTTACACAGATATTCAAGTCGCTCGACGACGGTTTTTTTAACGACGTTGTCAGATAGCCGTATGTCGAAAGGTAGGCCCAAAAATTTGAAGACAGATGAGCCTATGAAAGGCACCGTTTGATTACCGATGACAAGAGAGGGGTTGAACACATACGGAAGTTTCCGACTAGACAAGGCCAGGCTTCGACATTTGGCCACATTGACTTTCATATGAGCCCAACGAAAGAAGAAGTCACTTATCCGACACAAGTATTGACAAGATGAAACACTATTTGTAATAAGGCAGGTGTCATCAGCATACTGTGTAAGAATAAGGTTACAATTTGCATAGGAAAAAGTGTAGGCCAGAGATTTGAAAGACGGTTGAGTAACAGTGTCAACGTACAGATTCATTACCATATTGAAAATGGTAACAGAGAGAGGGTCGCCTTGAAACACACCTTTTTGAAACTGAATCAGATCAGTGCACCACTGAGGTGATTGAACAAAAATTGCAAGTCTGTGGTACAAGTCCTTGACAATCCGTTGAAACTGGATAGGAAGGTGATAATGATCCATAGCGTAATGAATCAAATCGTGGTGGACATTGCCGTAGGCGTTTTCAAGATCAATCCAAATGGCACACAAATTGCGCTGGTTGCTTTTGGCATCTTGCAGTGCTCGCCACAATTTGAATTGGTGCTCACTACACCCAGGTATTCCAGGTAAGAACGCTTTCTGCAGATCACTGTTGATGTAACTGTTTGTCATTAGATATACCTACATACATGCATACATACATACATACATACATACATCCATCCATCCATACAGCGTACGCGCATTGGTCCGGGGCATCGAGGCATAGAAAGCCCACGTACATACGGGGCTTACGATCTATGTGATACGCTGTAGCTAACGTTGAGAAACTCTGGGAAGACGGAGGTATTGCTATACGATTTGTATAGAGGCTCTACGTATTTTTAATGTCTCTTACTTACTTGTCGTGGTCTACAGCATGTCTTAATTAATATCAACTAGCTATTAGCGACATTCTGTTTTTGCGATTTTACGCTTTCGTCGTTCAATGACCATCCAATCTTTGCATTTTTGCGAATTTTGTAGGCGTGCGCGACTGAGATGGCCGATGATTTGGAATCGAACATGTCGGGAAGTCTTGAAGACATCGCCTGCAATGAAAGCGATGGCGGAAAACAGTCAGAAACCACAGCACAAGGTCGGTACGAAATACGGAGTATTAACTTGCAGTTTTAATTTAAAATATTTTTGCTCTGTTAGCAGACCTACCAATGCGCGAGTTTAATTTTTTGGACACGCCTACAATAGCATTAATATCAATAAATTTATGTTGTAGTAAGTGTTGGATAATATATATAAATGATATCTAATTATTAAAGTTTAAGTATTTGCATGCCCGGTTGGAGTAGAAGCCATTAATTAATTTAATATTATAGTGCAACAAATGTATATATATATATTATATATATATATTATATATTTTAAATTTTTCTATTTTTATTTTTTACACACACACACACACACACACACACACACACACACACACACACACACACACACACACACATGTGTGAACATCAATATACACTAAGTGAGCAAGTCTCAAAGAGAGTCACTAGAAGAATGCAGTTATATATATATATATATATATATATATATATATATATATATATTTCTCTCTGTATAACCGATTGATTAATGTGCCTAATTAGCGACACACAGTATCAACACCAATTACTAAAACATAACAGTTAATTAAAACACAGAACTTGTACTGTACGTACTACTGACTGTTATAAAAATCTAAGAACAAAGTACATGCACATTCTCGTGGCTAGTTGGGATGTTCTGGATTCTATTTTCTTGTGGCCTTCGATCGCTTTTCCAGCAATACATATGGTAATCAGGTAACCAGCCCCTCCCCTTTTTCACTTCTGACCAACTCCTCCTTCTATGTCGGTATTTTGACCAAGTATGTTATGAAAGAGCCAGATGAAGAGAGGGCTGGCACATAGAAATGGATTTTGGGATATCAAGTATGTGCGTACACATGCATGTACTAAAACTGTAGAGTGTACAGTTACACAGAACAGGCAAGCCCCATCATTTTGGTCACACCCACCAATGGTCAGAATGCGGGAGATTTGATGCCAAATGCGGATAGGCGGGAGAAGGGTCCCAAACGCGGGAGTCTCCCGCTTAATGCGAGAGAGTTGGCAGCTCTGTGTTGGCAAATATTTCAATAATGATAAATAAGTGTGATGTCGTAGTTAAAGTGCGCTAAACGTCACTACATGTTAACGTGCGCTAAACAACAACAAACACGTGGTGCTGCTTAGTGCACGTTAAGGGCACCACGTTTGTTTCTTGTTTGCTGTAACTGTGTAAGTCCTTGTGTTGGTATGTAGAGAACGATGGCCAGAAACAGCCAGTCAGATCGTCTACACGTTCTATTAAACGGAAACGTTTTGATGACGAACTGGTTGAGAGTAGTCTTGGGTCGTTGCAAGCTGAACGACAGACGAGACGGACGAGAATGGACGACATGATGAGTGATGCGAGTCGATGGTTACCCACTGATGACCTCATGTTGATTACTGCAGTTCAACAAACGAATGATTTGAAGGTAATGGATTGACGTCTTGTGCATTTGTTGTTGCATTCGTATGTTTGTGTGAGTGTAGGTATCTGTCTGTGTCTATCTGTCTGTCTGTCTGTGTCTATCTGTCTGTCTGTCTGTCTGTCTGTTTATGTGTCTGTCTGTTTGTCTATGTGTCTGTCTGTTTGTCTGTCTGTCTATGTGTCTGTCTGTCTATCTGTTTGTCTGTCTGTGTATGTGTCTGTCTGTCTGTCTGTCTGTTTGTCTTTATATTTCATACATATGAACTAGTACAGGCTATATATAGGAAAGTCCGTTATATATCAATTAGACCCACACGGCTCTCTAAAAAATTATCAACTTAGGTTGCATGCATTTGGATTCGAAGCGCTGCCGTCAACATTGGTGTGTACAATGTTTGTCTATGTGCCTGTCTGTCTGTCTGTCTGTCTGTCTGTCTAGTCTATGTGTCTGTCTGTCTGTCTGTCTGTCTGTCTGTCTGTCATATAATATATTTTCATACATGACTACTATTACAAACTATGTTCATGGCTAACAAGCTGTGCTACTGCTTTAAAGCCTTTTCTGGCCATAACTACTAAGCTAATGAATAAAAAACTGTCTGTCTGTCTGTCTGTCTGTCTGTCTGTCAGTACGTATATTTCAAACATTCTATACTATAATATGCCAACCCACGCTTCCGTCTCGATGTCTGTCTGTAACATGCTGATTGATATGACGCCGCTCTCGGATCATTGCGAAGCACGACGGAAGGGTCAAGTTCGACCATTGGAGACGAACGGTGGAGTCGGATTTTGCCCAGAATAACTCTGACAGCAAGAAAGAGACTTTGTGGCGGCCTGAAATGAGATGACCAGAATTTGTTTGTGTAATAGCCTAAGTATGTGGATGTGACGTGTGCTCGCCAGCCATGCCATCTATCCTCTAATTCCCAACTGGTCTATAATAGAGTGCAATATGCACCGGCTGCATGCAATTAAGCCGGCTGACCGGGCCGCTTTTGCGTGCGTGCATCCATCCGTGTGTCACGGAAGGTGTGGCTTTTTCGCTGCACGACGTGTGTGTGTGTGTGTGTGTGTGTGTGTGTGTGTGTGTGTGTGTGTGTGGCGTCTATAGCTCAGTTGGTTACAGAGTTGCATTTGGAGAATGGAAACATCCTGGACGTTTGAGGTTGTAGGTTCGCGGATGAGTACAGACGTAATTTCCTTGGGCAAGAAATTCACACACAATTGCCTCTCTCGACTCAGGAGTAGAAATGAGTACCTGGTCTTTGACTGGGGGGGGGGGGGGGTGGACTAGACTGCTGGCTTAGACTGCTGGCTTGGCAGAACATCACGCAGTATATACGGGTACAAGTAGACTTGAGGTCCAGTGTGGCGGCTGCGCCAAAGTCTGTGCTCTTCGATGCTCTGGCCACGCATCAAGGGGTTTATCAGCACGGTCTAAAACTCCGAGTGGCGCCAGGGTTCTTACCTAGAAATAGGCAGGGGGTGCTATCTTCAGAACTTTCTGAAGGGCATATCCATTTGTCCATGTGTTTGTTTGTGTGTGTGTGTGTGTGTGTGTGTGTGTGTGTGTGTGTGTGTGTGTGTGTGTGTGCTTGCGTGTGTGTGTGTGCTTGCGTGTGTGTGTTTGTGTGTGTGTGTGTGTGTGTGTGTGTGTGTGTGTGTGTGT
Source organism: Corticium candelabrum (assembly GCF_963422355.1). Taxonomy (NCBI): domain Eukaryota; kingdom Metazoa; phylum Porifera; class Homoscleromorpha; order Homosclerophorida; family Plakinidae; genus Corticium; species Corticium candelabrum. The sequence goes on from NC_085102.1 coordinate 4,185,087, forward strand.
GTGTGTGTGTGTGTGTGTGTGTGTGTGATGTTAATTTTTCTGTTTTCTATTCTCAGGTTGTTCACACTGGAGTCACCTTTTCTACTCCCTTTAGTCTCAGTGACATACAAGAGAGATGGTACGCATTACTCTACGACCCCATAGTCTCAAGGTTAGCACTAAGTCAACATTTTAAATCAAGACAATAACTAACATTTCTTGTTCTTGTCAGTTCTGCTATAGCAGCAATAAAGGAACTTCATCCAGAGCAAATTGCTGACATTCATACAAATGCGTTATGGAGCAGAGAGGAGGAGAAACTGTTGACAAATGTTCCCGCTGTAGGCTTTATTCATTACATTTATAATTTGTTAATTAAGTAAATGCATTAGCATTTCATAGACGTGTCTGTCTGTCTGTCTGTCTGTCTGTCTATCTGTCTGTCTATCTGTCTGTCTGTCTGTCTATCTGTCTGTCTATCTGTCTGTCTGTCTGTCTTTATTTATTTCAATACATTTTAAGCACAATTACAAAACTAAATATACAATATTCCTTGTGACAATGTCTCTGTCTCAAACTTAAAAAAGACTAAAACTGCCTATTCCATTTACATGAAACGCAAAGAGTTTTAATTAGATACCTTAAACAACAACTAAACTGTATGTAATTAACGATCTAGTAAACACTACATTGTACATCCAATTCTTCACCCATAACCTTATCTCCCCGACTTCCTGTATCCTCTTCAATTTTCTAGTATTGCTCTAGGATTAGCTTTTTGCACAATTACAGCTATACGTTTCCTCCAGTAGCAGACAAACTCAGAACGTTTATCTGTCTGTCTGTCTGTCTGTCTGTCTGTCAAATAACATTTATTTCAAACGTACATCTATAATACAATGCTAGCAAGGTAACTATATAAAGTTCTGTAACGATGAGAGTTTACTAGGACTAGATTTTAAAAACAAACAAACATGTAACACTTAAAAGAGAACAATGCAGACTACCCAGAGCCAGCTGTCTGTCTGTCTGTCTGTCTGTTTGTCTGTCTGGTTTTCAGAGAATCTCTTGAAGCTGAACACCAAGAAGAGTGAATTTGTGATGTTTTCGAAATTTTGGTGTACAGAAAGCCTTTTGCTTTTTTCGGTTAAGGTTGCTTCATCTATCGTTCCGTCAGAAGTCAGTGCTCGATACCTTGGAGTTCACTTTGACTCTGGTCTGTGCTGGCGTCCACATTTGAACAACGTGTTTTCTCAAGTTTCAAAGAAGATTGGTGTCCTTCGATGCTGTAGTTGGAATTTATCTTTCCACATGAAAAGGAACTATATTACTTCCATTGTTCACTCGGGAATGGATTACTGCTCGGTGGTTTGGTCTGATAACTCATCCAGTGTATCACGTTGTCTTCAACTACTTGAGAAACAATCCATCCATGCTCTAGCTGGTCGTCGCCGCTTTGACCGCACTGGTGACCTAGAAGAACTTTGCCGGCAGTTCAAAATCTCCTCTTTCACTCTCTGGCACAACAAACAACTTGGAAATCTAATTTTTAAGTGTATCAATGGTCTAGCTCTGCCGTCTATCAGCTATGGTTTTTGCCCTGTATCTTCACTACATCGCGAATATCCGTTGACGCATCTTTCCCAAAGAGGTGTTCAAGTCGACTCTCCTCGGACCAATGCTCTAAAAAGCACTCTTTTCTACCGTGGTCAACAGCTGTGGAACTCACTCCCATCGTCTCTACGTCTTCTCCACTCAGATATGCTATCGATCTTTAAATCAAAACTTCACACAACTCTTTTCAACTGATTCAACACTGTCTGGACATGATACCTAATCGATATGTATCTATATGTAAATACATGTTTAATTTCTAAGGAGCTCTGTATATTTTCCTTTTGTCCTTGTATATTTACCCCATTATAAACAGGGTGTCTGGTGGATTCGCCACTATGGCGGAAGACTTCCCTGTCTAAATAAACCAGTTCAGTTCAGTCTGTCTGTCTGTTTGTCTGTCTGTCTTTCTGTTTGTCTGTGTGTTTGTTTGTATTTTATCATTTTATGTGTATTATTGTGTCTCTTTCATTTGTTAGCTGTTGTTGCCGACTTATTTGCTGTGTTTGCTAGACGAGTTCTGATGGCTTGAAGACATTTGAGGGTCTACTGGAAAGTCATCTGAGTGTTTTCCATGTGGGAAGGACAGCAGCATCCTTACAGAATCACTGGAAGATGATGAAACACTACAGACTGTTAGCAGATCAGAAAGGTAGGAATTGTGGTAGAAAGAATAATAGACAAACAGAAGGACGGACGGACAGACAGATGGACAGACAGACAGACAGACAGACAGGCAGACAGACTGATTGACTCACTGACTGACTGATGGACAAGCAGGCAGACAGACAGACAGACATACAGATTGAATACTACTAAAATTCTTATGAATGATGTTCTGAATGTCTCTTACTCTGTTGTCCAATTCTTCATTTTCCTCTGTATTCTAAGTTTTCTCAATATTACATTGGAATTGGACTTCTGAAGGCATATTGATAGTCTCTTTCTCCATTGTCCTCTAAACTGTGCTTCACTTGATCCACTTTCTACATCTCTCGATCTCTTGGCCAGCTGGTTCAAATAATTGTCTGCCTTTTCTCCCCAACAACCAAAATGTTCAAAAATTAATGGAATGAAGGTAGCTTTGCATGACCCTGGATGCTGTTGATTTGAATATTTATTTATTTTTTTCTCCTCTCTTTTTTCAGCTGCAAATCTGTCCTCTCTCGATGCTCTTACCACTGTGTTGCTACTAAATGGGTGTGCCAGAGAGAAATCGAGTTCGACATTGGCACCTATTCCTGAATCATATACTATTATGTCTGGTCTGTCTTCACTGTCTTCATGATCTGTATGTCTCAGTAGATGGACATTTAGCTTAGCAGTGTTACCTATAGTGTTCTTGTAAAATTTTGCTTTTTGTGTTCAATAGTGAAATAAACAGACAGATGGACAGATGGACAGACAGACAAATGGACAGATGGACAGACAGACAGACAGACAGACAAATTGACTGATTCACTGAATATTGGACAAACAGATAGCAAAGTAGAGGAATTAGCAAAACGAGTAAATAATATGGCACAACTATACATACATGACACTACAATAGGTTTTATCCTTTATTGATCTTACAGTCCAGCCACTAGTTCATGGTGACACATTACTCAGTTTTTCTGATGCCGAAGAACAACTTGAGAAGGCAGAACAAATGTAAGCGACATGTTGTAATGTATTACACTGTGAGCACCAGCATCATTCGTTTTCTTTCGATAGAACTCCATATCAGGATGCCTTAGAACAAGGTATTGGTTGCTTATATTGTATGAATTGTGTGTGTGTGTGTGTGTGTGTGTGTGTGTGTGTGTGTGTGTGTGTGTGTGTGTGTGTGTGTGTGTGTGTGTGTGTGTGCGCGTGTGTGTGCACATGTGTGTGTGTGTGTGTGTGTGTGTGTGTGTGTGTGTGTGTGTGTGTGTGTGTGTGCGTGCACATGTGTGTGTGTGTGTGTGCGTGCACATGTGTGTGTGTGTGTGTGAGAGAGAGAGAGAGAGAGTGTGTGTGTGTGTTTGTGTGTGTGTGTGCACGTGTGTGTGCATGTGTGTGTGTGTGTGTGTGCACGTGTGTGTGTGTGTGTGTGTGTGTGTGTGTGTGTGTGTGTGTGTGTTTGCACGCA
>NC_085102.1:4193792-4203792 GCF_963422355.1 Corticium candelabrum
GTTATACTAAAATATTTTCTAACTTATACATACATATAAGTATGTTTATTAATTATTGTATAATTAATGTATTAATTTTATAATTAATTTAAATATATAGAATAAATAAATGTTTTATTTTTTATAATTTATTTTGTATATATATTAATTTATGTGGGGCATGCTGTCTTGTCTGAAGATTGATATTAATAACTTATATATATTTTTAATTTATTTTAAAATTTATTTTGTGTATATATTAACTTAAGGGCATAATTTACTTTTTCTTTTTTGTGTAGTGGTATTGCTACACAAATTGTAAATTGAGTAGCAGTAATGCAAAATTGTGTCGCAACCATATTTTTGCAAAACAAAGCAATTAATTAATTAATTAAATACCCAGACAGTTCATGCTTTTCTAGTCTACTGGTGCAAGTTCGTGGTCAGTGCCAAACTGTGAATAGTGATGATACTATTAAATTTGTTATTATAACACAATTCCCTTTAGCTAAGTGGAAACGAAGTTACTTGAATAGTAGCAAGTGGCACCCTGTCCATGCAAATTTTAGAAGCAAAATATGCTATTCATTAACTTTTTGTTTTTTAACCATATGGCTGAATGTGTGGCCTCCTTGGAGTGCTGAAGAACCGTTGGACTGCAAGTGTGGGGTCAAACTGTGCCAATGGCGGACCATCAATGCTAATCCTCATCAAGTGATCTAAGGTATCTTCACTAAGACTTGACCGCCAGTCACTTTTTATCCTCCTCATAGCACTGAAAATACGCTCCACTATGGCATTGCTGACTGGAAACACCAGCAGTATGCACACCAATTGCACAAAGTTTGGAAATTTCTCTTTGTACTGGGACAGAAGCAGTGACCATAGAGTATTTTTTGGATGGTGTCGCAAGTTATCGATCCAGTACATCTTGAAGAAGGTCCAGTCTGTCATTACCCCATCCAGCAATATGTTGTTCTTTTATAGAAGACGACGGAAGTGCTCTACAGCAAGAGACACATCAGTTATGCCAAAGGCTGCAAGATCATCTCGGTCAGTCAGCCACAGAGTAGTGTCAAGGAGACAAACTGCTTTAAAAAATCCCTGTTGTAAATCGTCAAAACGATTGTGAATGCATTTCCCAATAGCTTCGGTGAAAAGTGATCTCGACATCATAAATGCACTAAGTACGTTTGGCTGTACGCCTGACAGCTTTTCGTTTTGAAAATGCAGCTGGTCATCTTTCTCTGCGGCTGCAATAAACTGTGACAGCTCCGATGGCACTTCAGGGTTGTCAACCTTCAAATTTTCAAGGATAAGATGAACCGAGTCTAAGTTAGCAATGGTGAAAGGCAAGTCATCGGAATGACCTTGCAGATGACATGACAATGTAGCTAGAGGGTTCAGCAGAATGTTGAAAAACAGCATATGCGACACAAACTTAAAGCTTGTCAACTTTTTCAAGTAACTCTTGAATCGGGCTTTGTCTGCCGGCTTTACTGAAGATTCTACAGCCATTGACTCAAGGTGGGCACAAACCACAGGATAGGCCATGATTAGACTGCTTAATGCTCTAGATTTATACTGCAGCCATCTGGTCCCGTGAACCTTCTCTGGTTTTCTGACAGACTCTTCCAAAACATTTCCCATCGCTTTGAGTTCTCGGAGGCACTTTGGGCTCTTTTCATACACATAGTAAAGGTCCACTAGCATTGTAGAAACCTCATCCATGTAAGTCTTTGTGAAAGCATCCTTCACTATGAATTCCAACCGATGATTAAGACAATGAATGGCAACAAGCCAAGGCAGATCTTCACGTAAGAGTGCCACTAAACCACGTCGAACACCAAGATTGACAGCAGCTCCATCAACACAAATATCGACCAACTTTGATGGCCCATTGTCTACTCCCAGATTATCAAAAACACTGACAAGCACAGCTTTGATTCCAGAAGCAGCATCAACAACATCCCTCATGCCAAAAAATTGACAGGCAGTGCTTCCATCACCTTTGCAAACAACAAATACATCAACTCTTTTCCTTCACACTGCTATCTGTGGAACCATCTATCAAGACAGAAAAGTAAGGGGAAGAATTTATATCATCAATGACACTTTCTCGCAAAGTCTCTCCAATAAACATGGTAAATTCTTTACATTTGTGTTCAGTCACATATGTGTTGCCAAAATCAACGCTATGTCGTTTTTCTAACTCCATCAGAGATGTATACTTGGCGAATGCCATCTCTCCTTTTGCGACAACATAAGCTATGTCAAATAGCTTTGACAAACGCTTGACTTGTTCAAAACTTGCAGAAGCCACTGTTTTACCAAGAGGAGTAGAACGGTAGATCTGCGATAATGTTGTTGCAGGCCTTCTTTCGATGTCACAGGCTTTATGATGAATGTCGGAATTGCCGTGCTTCCTCACGTTTTGTCTTTCTTTAAGGCAGTCCCAACAATGCCTTGGACAAATGATGAGTTGTAAGTACGTAAACATCGAAGACGTTCCTGGTGTTTAGAGCAAAGAGCACAGAATATCCTGATGACATTTCCATCAATTGAGTCATAACGAAGCCACTCATTTAAAGGATCAATTTCTTTACCCCAGCATTGCACTGTTGCTAAATTCACCGAAACATTAACCAAAAGGCGTGGATCACATGTTTCTGCAGGAGATGCAGAAATATTTTCTGTTTTACCCACGGATGATGTCTTGAGTACCTGCTCTTGTGCACTAACACTAACATTTTCTTCTGTAGTCTCAGCTAGATGGAAAGTTTTATCAGGAGCTTGGCCACGGTCATGATAAACATCACGTTCAGTAGTGCTGGAGCGAAAAAATCTTGCATCTTAGATTGGCCTGATATCATACAATTAGTAGTTCCAGCTTTTTGTAAGTGCACAGAATTGCTAGAGCTTGATATTGATGAATAGGGCACTAGAGGAATGAAGTGATTCGGTTCAAACCAACTGCCAGATTGACATGTTTGTGTTGTAGACCACATGATATTTAAGGTGGTATGGTTGTAAGGTGAAATTTCTTCATTGCTGATGGGGTGTATTGTAGCATTCACAAATGCCTGTATTTTCTTGTTACGCATAGGGTAGACAAGGTTGACATTGGCTTTTAAAGCAGTAGCCAGCCCATAAGCATGCAACACAGAACTGTAGCATCCTGGACTGCAAGTTGCATAAATTTGAATCAGTGCTGCTAGACGATAAGCTTCCTCAAGGGAGCAACCAGATTCCAACGCTTCAGCAAGTACTGCACTTGACTCGTCTTTAGAGTAGACAACAACAGAGCTACTGGAGACAATGATTCTAGACAACTTCTGGCATGTTGCACGACCGCATATGCATAGTGTTGGACATTTTTACATAATTCAATGGCTGTTCGCAAACGCAGCTCAGGATGACGACTTTCATTTCCACAAACCAACAATGATGCAGACCGATACAGACAGTTTCCATCACCATACACTCTAACTGGGCCTAAACTTCTATCAGCGTCTTCTGGATAGAGGTTTGCAGCTATGGTATCGGTCATGTATCTGCAGGTCTCACCTTCAGCAAGGGTAGATAGAGACTCAATGTGTCCTAGTTCCTCCAACAGTTCAGAAGACACTGAGGGTCTCATGTCTTGCTTTAGATACATTAAGAAATCCAAAAGTTCTTGTTGAGACATACTGCTGCTACTAACTTCCATGTTCGTGCAAAACTGAACTTTAGATTTAGTCCACGTTGACGTTTCTAAACAGTAGTTGTGCTGTTTGTACTTCTGTTTGTTTTGACCTTTATATTGGAAGTTCGCAAATGTTGTGCTGTTTGTACTTCTGTTGTGATGACCTTTAGGTTGGAAAAGCTGCACTATTTCTACTTCCCGTGTTTCTGTGACAGTGCTGTTTGTGTTGACCTTTACATTGGAAAGGTCCCATGCCACTACACATTGCATGATTGTTTGTTATTTTAGTTGGTAGTAGCCTTCTACATTAGCTATGATATAAAAGTGCAAGTACATTGACTACACTGTTACTTACTTTTGTTCCTTTTTTTACCATGTTACATAGTTACAGTGGAAGTCTCAATAGCTGTCTTGTTTCAAGTTTCTGTTTCTGTTGCCATCCCTTCTGCTAATGAGATGATGGTTTCAGCAGGTTTTCTGCTAATGTGCTTTAGTTTCATGTATTGCACAGCATGACCACTCAAGGACAGATGGTTCATAATTGAATAAAGATATAATAGTATATTATATATAGTATCTTCTCACCACTTTGCTATGCAAGGGTGCACCATTATGAGGTTTTTAGTTAGACTCCTACTGTACTTGGATGGGACATTCTGATTCCGCATCGCGGTTTGTGTGACACGTAGCTGACTTTGTTTCACAGCATACAAAAATTGATTCACAAACTGGGATGCGATACCGGATAAATTATGCCCTGACTATGTGGGTATGTTGTTGTTTTGTCTGAATATTGATATTAACGTATGTGAGCATGTTGTTTTGTTTGAAGATTGATATTAACTCATGTTGATGTTGTTGTCTTGGTTTGAAGATTGATATTAACTTGTGGGCATGTTGTCTGGTCTGAAGATTGATATTAACTTATGTGTGCATGTTGTTGTTTTGTCTGAAAATTGATATTAACTATGTGTGCAAGTCTTGCCTGAAAATTGATATTAACTTATGTGTGCATGTTGTTTTGTCTAAACATTGATATTAATTTATGTGAGTATGTTGTTTTGTCCAAAAATTGATATTAACTTATGTGGGCATGCCATGTTGTCTTGTCTGAAGATTGAAACTTGCAATATGGGCTGTATGATTACAAGTCATTATTTTGTGTTTACTATTTGTATAGATACTCGTATGATGTAAGAATTGGTGCTGAAATGCCGGACGTGCACGACTACAAGTATGGAGTTGATCAGCTATTCATTTCATTGTTGAAGAAAAGCAAGTTTAACACACAAGTACGACACAACTCTAACATTCAGTAATTATATTTTTGTAAAATTTATTAATTTAAGTAAATTAATTAAGTAAATTTTATTAATTTATTGATTGAATTTTATTAATTCATTAATTAACTTTTATTAATTTATTGATTAAATTTTATTAATTTTTAAATAAAATTTTTATTAATTTATTAATTCATTAAATTTTATTAATTAAATTTTATTAATTTATCAATTAATCTTTATTAATTTATTGATTGATTTTATTAATTTTTTAAATAGAACTTTTATTAATTTGTTAATTAATTAAATTTTATTAATTTATTGATTGATTTTATTAATTTTTAAATAAAATTTTATTAATTTATTAATTCATTAAATTTTATTAATTTAATTTTTAATCCCAACATTTTAAATTGTAGTTGTGTAATGTGACTCTATACACATTGGTCGACGATTTTTTCTTAACCCTGAAAGATCACGTTCAATACAATACATTAGTCTAAAAAATTTTTTTAGTTTACATCCTCTCGTGCTCGAGGCGCTTATTGTGCACCAAGTAGTCTCCATCTGTTCCTACTTGGTTGCATTCTTTGTCTTGTGTGAGGTCTACACTCTGGGTTTCCAGGTCTCTTTGAACATTCTTTGTAGGTTTGGGCATTTTCTTGCCTTTGCTGTTCAAGTGATTGTCATTTTTAATTAATTCTTCTGTTACTAGCACATTACTGTATTAGAGCGTGTCCACACTGGTCGTAATCATGATTAGTGTAACGCCATTTTAACGCCATAAAGAGTAGCATTACAACCACATTAGTGGCGTTAGTGGTTGCACGTGACTTTGGCAGGTGAGGTAGTACAAGAAGAGCATGCCGCTGATGTTTCTGATGTGGTGTTGTATGTTTAAAAGTACAAACGCAGCAACAACATGGTGACATATACGAAGCACATGCAGATGTATACTACATGTCTGTGACAACTTCCTGAAGGAGCGGCCAGGGAAAGCAAACTAAATGTTTCCCTCTTTAAAACCTAAAGCAATGGATTCGTCAAGACAATTGACGCAAATTCTTGCCGGATATAATGGATGAAAACTGTCAAGGCTAATTACACTCACGTGCCTACGTGACTTACTAATCATAGTTAGCGGTGTGAACACGCTCTTATGTTGTTGTACACGAATTGTATTGCTGCAAACTTTCACGTTTAATTAATCATTCCAGTGTGTTAATTAGAGACAAAGTCTAATCCATACAGTATATATGTATATACAAGCTCCAATGCCCGGCTTCGCCCGGGTAATAGTTTAATCGCACAAATTATTGATTTGCAGACACTGTTACAGTATATATGTATATATATTTTATTTTTATTTTTTATTTTATATATATATATATATATATATATATATATATAAATTTTATTGAACAACTAATAGCATACAGGGAAGTCCCAACTTAAAACATTATCTACTTCCGCAAGCATGCAGCTGCACACACACACACACAGACACACACACACACACACACACACACACACACACACACACACACACACACACAACACACACACACAGACACACAGACACACACACACACAGACACACAGACACACACACAGACACACACACACACACACACACACACACACACACACACACACACAGACACACACACACACACACACACACACACACACACACACACACACACACACACACACACACATGTATAATATATATACTCTCAATGTTATAATATAATTATAGTCCCACCACCTAAAGGTGAGCGCATAATACAACTCTAAACATACATGTATGAGTCCCGTTTATCAGAAACAGAGCTAACAGCTAATAACGCTAAAATCATTTTTGAATTATATTTCCACAAACAGACAGATAAACGTTTATGTAAGTAGGTTGAAGCCTTGCTAATAGTAAGTCCACTGGTGATGGTAGTCTTCCTAGCGATGTCTTTGAGTACTTCGAGGCTGGATGAAGACCATAGACCAATCGTCTCTACCACTAGAGGATAGAAGAGAGAACCAGTACACTCAACGTTCAAAAGATGGCGATGATCTTTTTCCATCTCCCCTGCTGCAGCAGCAGTACCAGCTGTGTTGGCGGAAAAGATAATATAAGATGGTTGAAGAGAATTTCTGACAGAGGGATCAAAATATGCGGGACGACTTTGCAAAAAATCAGAGTGAAAGACGTCTCCTGGTCTTGATTGATTCTCACTAGTACAGCGTTGTTCACGTCGAGTTCCTGAGTTGTTCGTCCAGAGACAATGAAATATAATGTCACACAAAGCATTGTGACATTTGTTTCTCAGGGAGCCACTGTGGCAGCCTAGAACACGATCTCTGTGACTGTCCAAAATGGAACCACAGTAGCACCTGCTGGAAGAAGGTGGAAGAGGAAATAAGCAAATGCCCAGCCAAAGATGCAGACACAATATACTCCTGTGCAGACATGGTAAGGCCGAAGACAGGGTTGGGTATTGCCCTAATCCATGAACCTGTGAAAGGAGCTGAAATTGTATTTAGCCGTGCTTTGTCTCGAAGACTGGCAGAAGCCTTGATTTGTGATTGCAAAGAAGAGTTGAGGATGACTTGAATGTCATGTTGTTTAGACGTTGTTAGACAAATAGTGCTGTTTGCAGTAAGAATCGAGTTCAGGTGTTCACGAGATTGAAGTTCACCAGGAACAATCAAGTCTGGATGGTTACTTGATACAGTTGCTTCCTCTGCAACAAATGAAGAGACAAAAGTTTTTAGCAACTGGCAGGATAAATCCCTCGTGGAGTTACAACTGCCGATAAAGGCTGCTGAGTATGAATTGCATGCTTCTCTCAAACCCAGTTCTCCAAAACGAATAGGTAGTGTGGCTTGAGACCAAGCTGAGTCAGGTAAAGAGGATCGTGAAATCCTCTCTAAACATTTGCCCATGCCATTATCGAATCTACTCAACTGAAGAGAGATTTTGTCATGAGAAACAGTCCTCAGTAGATGGTTGATCTTGCATATGCTGAGACATGTGCATAGCAGATGAAGCTCCACTTGGGGTCCTGTAAATCTTGAAGATGATTTTGACATAGCAAGACCTTGTCAATACGTTTGGCAGTACTTGACATAAAGAAAGAGTCAGATCCAAACATAGGTGATCCCAACAGCTCAGCTCCTCCAAGTGAATCTTCAACCCTTTGGACTTCGATTGGAAATTTGGAAAAGACCTGTCGCCTGAAAGCCAAAAGACTTCACATTTACTCATATTGAGATGTTACCCATGGGAAGGGCCAATTGAAGACAACTGATTCAGAAGACCTGCCACAGATGAACGTGAGCCAACAAAGGTGCCATCATCCAGATACCAAATTTGAAGACATAGATTTGGAATAGGCGCTATATCATCCAAAAGGTTGAGAATGACTTCAGAGAAGAGAAGAGGACCCAATGGGTCTCCTTGCTGGACTCCACTTGCTGATTTTATAGAAACGTCGCCAAATCGTAATCCTCCTTCACAGTGGTAGCACCATTGAGTCCATGCAAAAATCTCGGGAAAATCTTTGTGAACTCGGTCAAGAAAAGAAGAACGGTTACGTTCATTAAACACGTTTGAGAAATCGATTTTCAAACATTATAAGTCAGGATTGCTTCCTTGACTGTCAAGAACTGTAGACAGGGAGTGGACTGCAGCTTCCAAGCCACCACGGATGCCTACACCAATCTGACCAGCAGGCAAGAAGACATCTGGACAATTCTGTCGTACTGCTGAGCAACACAAACGACTTGTTAGGCATCTCAAGACCTCCCCTACTGCAATTGGACGAATACCTCCCTGCTTCTTGTATAAGGCAGTGAGAGGAGTGCTTGTGAGCCATGGAGCTATAGAAGGATGAGCTTGACCAGAAAGAAGAAAACAGACCAAATCAGTCAAATTTGCTAAACAATCTTGGGCTGAAGGTGTAGTAGAACCCTCAATGACATCAAGTAGGTGCTGGCATCTTAGCTTAGATCCGCCTGGGCTAGATGCTTTTGGAAATCCACATAAAGCCTCCAAAACAGAACTTGAGGTAACAACAAGTGGAGCAGGAATCTCAGTATTCCAGACTGGGAGAGAATGATATGGATGTCTCTCTTGTAGTTCAGAAACTGCAGAAAGGTCATCGTGAGGAGCACAACCAGAGGAGGACAGCGAGCGCATGGCATCATCATATCGGCCCTCTCTGGCCAATGAAGAGCTCGTTTGGCATTCGCTGACTCAAAGAGATGTATGGTTCGCATTGAAATTCTTGCCACTACGACAAGAATCTAATCTCGCCTGTTCCCAAAGAGATACCAAATTGCCTTCCTTCCACCTTCGAATACGTGACAACAGAATAGTCTTGACAATAACTTGCTTCTTCTTGCCTCCCCTAGGAGGACATCTGAGAACTGCTTTTTAAAAGAGAAAGAATCGAGCGAATCCCCAGAGACCATCCACAGATGCATGTTTAATTCTGCAGCAAAAACCTCTGCCAACTCAGGACGAACGGAGCGAGGAACATGCATAACAGTAGTGACAGGAAGTGAAATGATCTCATTCATGAGAGAAGAAAACAAAGTTGATTCACAATCAGAGCGGCAGGAGAGCTTCTCAGCCCATTTAATCGCTTCCAAAACGAGGCCGGTAGAATCTGGTAAACTTTCCGTACTGGAAGGAGACAATGATGAACGTTCAGACTCAACCGAATTCGAAGGAATCGCAACTGAGACAGTAGACTTTGATAACCACGTAGAGTGCTCTGGACCTGTCATCAGACCTCGACAACGAGAACTATTGGAACCTTGCGAGCGACAGCATGTCGTCCAGCAACTCTAATATGTAAGCCCACAAGTTGAGCAGAGGTTACGCCCGTGTTTCTTCAAAAAAGGCAGCCAACAGAAATACACGTCTCGAAATGTGTTCTATGTTGACATGCTGCCATCTAGCGTTGTCAGAAGCTAAACCCTTCTCACGAATAGGGCATAGAAAGGCACGTGTGTCAGCAACATCCCCATTAGCATCGTCGTCATCGTCGTC
>NC_085102.1:4211292-4276292 GCF_963422355.1 Corticium candelabrum
ATCTGACACCTTCCGGAAGTAATGTCGCAACCTCGCCTTCTCAGTCAGCTCCTGGTCTCTCCTCCTTCGATTCGTCTGTCTTATCACTTTCTTAAGTCTCTGGTGTCTCTCCATCATCTAATAACCTCGGAATATCCCTTATGGACCATGAAACCACGGCTTGGAAGTTCATAAGAGATCTGCCAGTTGATGCAATCATAACGGCAACATCTCCTCGTGTTGTGCAAACAATCAATCCAGCTGTGCGTTCATGTTTTCAGTCTTGTTGTTTGCTGGCGTTACAAAAAATTCAAGATGATCCTAGTGATGTGTCAGCGTGGAAGCTTTTTCTTTTTGATTACTCGCATGATTCTTACGCCTCTCGTCAGAGGAGGACAGCACGTCATCAAGAACATGAAGGAGGTGTATCAGAAATTCCTATCGTGGGGGTGGGAGGAGCTTGTCTGTTTGGACGACTCCCTTGCTGCAAAATCCACTAAAGGAAATGAAGAGGCCCGTCGTACAGCTGCTTTACGGCTTGTGCGTTGTGGAGAGCTATCAAGGGCCTGTAGAGTTCTTACCAGCGCTGGTCTGGCTCCATCTACAGCAGCTAAGAAACTGACGTCAAAACATCCTCCTATGGTCAAGAGTATCGATTTATTAAACACGCCTCACATCGCAGCTATTAATTTGTCTGAAAATGTTTTCTATGATACAGTACGGAGATCTCCTCGTGGGTCTGGTGTTGGACCTTCTGGATGGCGTTTTGAACACTTTAAAGTATTGAGTGATAATGAGAACACAGCAAAATGCCTTTTCTCTGCATGTTCAGCTATAGCTAAGGGTATATTGCCTCCTGAAATTGCCAAGCTTATGTCATCATCCAGACTGATTGCTCTTCCTAAGTCTAATGGAGATGTTCGTCCTATAGCTGTTGGAGATGCACTTTGTCGTCTTACTGCTCGAGCAATTTGTGTACAGAAGAAAGAAGCGTTTGCTGATTATATTACAACTATTCAGCATGGAGTCTCAACACAGAATGGTACCGAGCTTGTTGCTCACCACATTGGTCTGATGCTAGAAGTTAATCAAGATTGGATCGTTCTCAAGTCAGATGTTCACAATGCTTTCAATTCAATCAGTAGGTGTGATATGTTAAACGAAGTGTCTAAGGCCTTTCCTGACTTGTTCAGTCACATTTAACAAATGTATGGTTACTCTAGCTCTCTTACATATTTACAAGGATCGTCATCAATTGTCATTCCATCTCAAGAAGGAGTCCACCAAGGCGATCCACTAGGACCAGTTCTTTTTGCGACAACAATTCATCCTATTTTATCTGAAATACAAAACAACATCCCTGAAGCCACCTTGCTTGCATACTTGGATGATGTTTTCTTGCTGGGTAGTCCTGACAAAGTGCTTGTATCTTTCAATATGCTCAAAAATCTTTTTCAACCATCAATTTGTCTGTCTCTGAAACCAAGTGTGAAGTTTTCAGTCCCAATGTTACTCATCTCACTGGCTTTGACGGAATTCCTGTGAGTCATGATGGTTCAATTTTTCTGGGTATACCAGTTGGTACATCTAGCTTCGTGTCTACAACGTTTGGTAAGGCTGCACATTCAGGGGACCAACTTTGCGACCAACTCAAGAAGTTAGAAAATCAGCAAAGTTCAATGCTACTCCTAAGACATTGTCATATTCCTAGGCTTGATCATTTGGCTAGATCTGTGGAGCCTACCTTGCTATCTGAAGCTATGTCCATCCAAGATTTTCAATCTCGTAAAACATTTGTTCATCTTCTTGGTGAAACATTTGTGGATGATCAGGTTTGGAAACAGGCATGTCTCCCTATTCGTATGGGCGGATTTGGTCTAACCCCACTATCTTCCATCGCTGGTCCTGCTTTTGTTTCTTTGTAGTCCCATACCATATCTGAGCTACCATCTCGTTTCCCACATCTGAAAGTCATCACGGACAAATTCACTTGTAATGCATCTAGCCCCGTTGGACATGCTTTTCGATCATCATACCTTCCAACCAACAAGAAGATCTCAGATTACAAAGGAATTAAAAAGCTACAACATCAATTGTCCATTTCTAATTTCAAGAAAGATTTCCAGCACTTGGTTGATGCAGCTTCAACTGAAAGAGGTGAAGCAAGGCTTCGTTTCCTTCAAGGAAAGAACGCAGGCACATGGTTGCATGCACTACCAACTTCATACGGATTTGCACTCAATCCTTGCTAATTTCGCTTGGCGTGCCATTTAAGATTGGGTCTGCCTATCACCATTTCAAAATGGGTAGAGTCTTGTCATTGCAATGCATCACTAGACAACAGTGGATACTACTTACTTACCTGCAAGACAGGGGAGGCCCTATTTTGTCCATGAGTCTATTGCTGGAGTGTGGTCGGAATGCCTTAGAAGTCTGCGAATTCACCATTGTCGTGAGCCAAGAAACAGGTATACTAACTCTGAATGTAGACCTGACATTATCATGTTTGATGCTGAGTCGGGTGCTAATATTGATCTTGACATCTCGTTGGCACACCCTTGGAGCTCAGATGTTTTCCCAAGCTCTGCTTAGGCAACGGGTTGCAGCTAATCGAAGAGAAACCAGAAAGATGGCTAAGTATGAACAACACAAACTGCCTGGAGGCTCAGTAGTCAAAGTTGTTCCACTGGTTATGGAACATTTTGGATCATGGGGAGAGAGGCAAGAAAATTTTTGCAGAAACTGGCAGCCTTTTCATCAGATGAAGCAGGAAGACCTAATGCTGCAGAATTTTTAGATTTTTGGAGAAAAAGATTCTCCATACAATTACAGAAGTGTAATGTTAAAGTCATAGCTAAGAAACTTAGCATGTTGTGTGGTGGGTCTGAGAGGCCTGACTCTCGCAGCACCCAATTTTTTTCTCATTAGTCTTAGTTGTATATAAGTGTTTTAGTTTGCTGTAATGTTAGCTTTCAATGAACATTAGTCTAGTTGTATTACTGTAGTTCTTTGCAGAATTGTATGATAGTTTGATGTAAGAAATAAATTACAGAAAGACAACAGATAGACAGACAGACAGACAGATAGACAGACAGACAACAGATAGACAGACAGACAGACAAATAGACAGACAGACAACAGATAGACAGATAGACAGACAGACAACAGATAGACAGACAGACAACAGATAGACAGATAGACAGACAACTGATAGACAGACAGACAACAGATAGACAGACAACTGATAGACAGACAGACAGACAACTGATAGACAGACAGATAGACAGACAGACAACAGATAGACACATACATACAGACAGACAACTGACAGACACACAGACAGACACACATACACTTTAGTTATGAGCATCTACTAGAAGGTATTTACAACCAACTGTCTTCTAGGTGTCGGTCAACCCGGTGTCATTTTATTTGGTGGTCAGACTTTATCGGGTAGTACTTTTGTTCGGACTCCTGTAGTAGTTCCTAGTGTAGCGACACCTGTAGCCGTAACTCCCATCCCGTTGCTTCCGCCAGTCGACAACCAACTGACTCAACTATATAGCAGACATTTGGCACAACCGGTGATGCAAATGCTACCCGAAATACAAGAGAGACAGGTGAGTGGTGTGTGTGTGTGTGTGTGTGTGTGTGTGTGTGTGTGTGTGTGTGTGTGTGTGTGTGACATGAACAACCACGTTTTGTTTGCTCAGTGGAGGTTTTGATGTTGCGTTGCAGGCTCAGGTGTCATCTGACGAATGGCTGTATCTTGAGACACAACATTTGCCTCGATTACAATGTAAATGCCACGTGTCTCGACTATGGCACAATCGGACCGAGTTGCAGACACTGATATCAAAACACGAGTAAGAAGCAAGTTCATTTACGTGTTTATAGTGTGTGTGTGTGTGTGTGTGTGTGTGTGTGTGTGTGTGTGTGTGTGTGTGTGTGTGTCGTGAACAACTGTTTCAATACGTTCTTGTGCGTGTAGGTTGTCTGTATTAGGAGATCAGCTTCAATGGATTCAGAGACCTAGAACTCAAGATCCCGGTTAAGGCGAGCTGTAATACTAGTTTGTACATATAGTCGTATCTTTTCAGTCAGTCTTTTTGCTGTCTTCTAATACAAGAGTGTAGCGTATGCAGCTTGTACCTGCCTCTCAATAGTACGAGTAAACACGTCAAATATAAAGTAGGTTGCTAATTATTATCAATGAGCAAAGTCTACAGCAGCCAAGAAGTGTGTAAAGTTGATGTGTAGTCAGCTTGCCTGTGGCACAAGGAATAGGGAATTTGGAGTCATTCATGTTGTGTTGTGTATGTAAGGAGAATCAGCGTACTCTGCATCCTACTGTACTGGTTAATGACGTGTAGTGTAGACGTATTGAGGTGTGTAATGAGTATTATGTGATTCTTGGATTGACTGACATGTTTGAGTGTGCAGATAGAAAATACAGGTGTACACACACACACACACACACACACACACACACACACACACACACACACACACACACACACACACACACACACACACACACACACACACACACACACAGACCACACACCACACCACACACACACCTGTATGCAAATTTTATGTAAACGGAAGAAATAAAATAGTATTCCTTGGGTGTCATATACTGTCTCGGAACCCGCCTGTGCTCGCGCGCGAATATGAATACTGCACGTGACTTCCAGTTCTGCTGCTACGAACGGGATTCGTGTCGAATAGATGCCAGGTTCGATACACCTGTTCCTCGCAACGGCAGCATCGTCTTCGAAGTAACGCGTCACTGAAATCGAAATGGCTTCTACCAATCACTAATCCAATCAACGGGATTTTTGGAAACGGGACACTCCGTTACGTTTTCTTTGTAATCAACGGGATACTAGCTATATATAACAATCAATAGTCTCAGAATGGGATATCATTGACCGGGATAGAACTCTGAAAGAAAGTCTTCATGAGAATTCTGTGGGGCTGATACTTCTTCAGAGATACACTTCTCAGTAAATTAGAACGGGATACTCATGCAGCAACATAAAATTTGCGTACACTAGGATACTCGATTCTTGCTAATTTCTCAGAAGGCGATATAATTGAATGGGATATAACTCTGAATGAGAATTCTGTCTGGCTGCTAATTTTTCAGAACGGAGTAAAAATGCATGTGAACTCAGGCAACAACAAGAATCGTTAAATAAACTAATTAACTTTATGAAAATTCTGTCGGGCTGCTAATTCTGTGATCATTCACAAAACAATTTGCTGGATTCCATAAACTGACCGTGCGAAGAATGAGATAATGAGCTTATATAAACTGTAACTAAAATTATATGTACGATTATGTAACTTCCATGGTAATTACTCTTCTATGCATCCGGGCGAAGCCGGGCATTATGTAGCTAAAGTCTGTTCGAATATTAGAGAGGACGTGGGAAAACCCCGTATCTCCTGAAGTGGACGTCTTAGCAGGTTGATTCCAACATCATTGGAAAGCTCACAAGGAGGAGGTTCCAGATCAGTTAGTTAAGGAATACTGTGATTGGTTCTTTATTATAACACAATTTGTAACTTCCTGTATGACACGTGCTTGGCCCTGCCCTTCTCTTACATTTACATTTACACCAGGTGTCTGATGATGTCAAAGCCACGTCTATACCGCCCACTACTTGAAAGCTGACGGGGACATACCTTGAACTACGGATTGTTAGGTAAAACAGCTGTAGCTATCAAGCTTATGTAGTCGAGGCATTGGTTGAACCTTTGAACGTAAGTTAATAGCTAAACTGGAACCGTGTATTTCACTAGCCTGAATTAATTAACAACGCCCATCTCTGCTCTATTCCCTAACTATTAACCGCAGTTCCCACCTCCTCTCCCATAATCAAACAGACTTAACTAGATAAATTGTCATTATACTGTTAGTCTCGCATCTGGCACAAGATGAGCGTTGCAATTGGACAGGACAAACAAGAAGCGGACGAAGGATACGAGTTGCTACTCGAGAAAGATGTTTCATCGGAAAATGCTGACACTCTCACTGTTCCACCACGTCAATTGCCATCAGTCAGTTTTCCTGACGATGAGAGCGATGAGGTAAGTCACACCTAGAGCCCGTTCACACTAGCGTTTGTAACTGTGCCAGCACGGTGCACCACAGTTTGGTTCGGCTTCACTTCGTAGTGTGAACGTCGGTTGAACCGAACCGAACCAAACCAAACCGTGTTGAGCTGGCTCACCTCAAGCTACCGTGCCACCACGGTTCGGTTCGGTAGTCTAGTGGAAAATTGTCTCTGAGACCTCGGTGTTGCGCGATGGACTGCTGAGATGCCAATTAAAACAGGACAATCGCATCTTGCCTACGATCCATCACAAGAACTATCGGATATGCACAGTTAGCTAACTACACGCCCACTTTCTTTGACTACGCACTCTCAACGCGCTTTCAGTCTTTGGCAGTGTGAACGCAGGCCAACGCGGTCAGCTGACGCGGTTCGGTTCGGTTTGGCTCGGTTAGGCTACGTAACCATGCTAGTGTGAACAGGCTACTAGACTGCGGACCGTCTGTGTCATTGTCTACAGCGGGACTATGGAACTACAGTCCACACATCTATCTAATGGTCGGACGAAGACCAATCGTGTATATCCGCTGAGCGGATGTTGAGGCTTGCATTACATGTTGGTGTATTGGTTCGCACCACTGCCTGCATGATTTCTAGCTAAGCAGTCGGTCTAAATAATTGGCAGTCAATCGTGGAAGGCTGGCGACTCTGCTGTGGTTACGTTGCCATTGTTTGTTTCTATCGCACGCCATAAAGGAACATTCGGCTACATGCGGTTAGTAAATTGCGCCCCTCATACACCTTTGATTGTGGGTTACTGCCTGGCATATGACGCATTTGCAAAACGAGATATGCTCTAACTTTAGATTCTATCGGACACGCTTTTGTAACTTTTGATCGGGACTCCAACATCTAGACTATCGGAATTTGCATAGCGTGCTGTTTGGTTCAGGACCTGAAACACTTAGGCACAACTTACTCATACTTACATAACATGTGCAGGCGCGGATACAGAATTTTTTTGAAAGAGGGAGTCCAGTTGTATCATTAACCACGCCCCTTAGGAGCTAAATCTATATTTGACCTACGAAACCAGCAGACTCACTTCAAATTTTAAGGTTAATTTTCTAACATATTTATTAGATAATTATACGCATATAAGTTTAGAATGGAACGAATTAAGTTAACCATTCATCAAAACATTATTGTACTGTACGTTCACTTTGATAACACAACAAACAAGATTTCGGCTGCAGTGCATGAGTGTGTCGTTAAAGAGGAGGGTTCCTGACCCCAGGATCCTTCCATCTGCCTAGGGGTGGGAAACGCTTTTTAGCGTGACACTTTTCGCCATCACGTGTAACCTGATAGCCTCGTCTCTAGACTCACGTGAGGCTGGCAGTGTCCGGTTTCGGAGGCTGTACGGAGACCGGACACTGCCAGGCTCACGTTGAGTCTGGGGACGCGGCTATAACCTGACAGCATGTCCGTGATTCCGCGGAAGCGCAGTGAACGTATTAATTAACTAAACCGGCCGTTGTAACTGTCGCATGCGGTATCGGCGGTATCAACAGCTGTTTTGCCACACACCGAAGGGCGCCCTGTCGTAAAAACTGGGCAGTTCTTGTCACTTCCATAAATCCATCAACGCAGCCATTGCTTTTTTGCCGCAAATGTACGTTAGCTAGCGCGCATTTCTGAAAGTTGCGTTAGAGCAAATCTCCGAAATGGCTCTCTAGTTTACTTACCTACGAAGCAATCTAGTAATAACAACAACAACAACAACAATAATAATATTAATTAATAATATTACTTTCCTGATATTGGTTTTAGTTGTTTTACGAGATTTGTAAATATTTTGGTGGCTACCTCTAGATGCTCGATCGGTTTAATTAATTAATCAATTGACTCTTTAGTTAAAGCGGCTGTTTTCTACATTTTGGAAATTTTGTCATCAGAGGGAAAACAATAGTAACTGTGTGTGTGTGTGTGTGTGTGTGTGTGTGTGTGTGTGTGTGTGTGTGTGTGTGTGTGTGTGTGTGTGTGTGTGTGTGTGTGTGTGTGTGCGCGCGCGCGCGCGGGTCAGCTTCTAGTTTCAATAAATTGTTCTACCAATGACTAGGACAAATCAACAGCAACTAAACCTACTGCACTTCAAAATCAACAGCAGACAAGACGGGCATCCGAGTGGACTCGCGCACCAGGAGAAGCACAAACCAAGCGCAAAAAGCATCTCAACTCTCTCCTAACTGCGACCGCCTTCCCACTCTTCATGGCAATCCTCGTCACAGTCATCAAAGATGGACGCAACTACACATTCTACACTACACTCATGCCTCTACTCTTCCTGAGTCTTGCATTACAAATAGCCATCACAATCGGAATTGTCATGAGAAACGGTATGGCGCATACCAAACAACCTCTGGACGTCGAGGCTGCAACTCTAGTGAAAAGACGACGGATTGCAAAGCTGAAAGCTCGATTTGACTTTGCTTTACAGATTGCCACTACGCTGTCTATTGCTCTCAATATGGCGGTTCACGCATTTTTTGCTGCTCGCGTGTTGGAAACGGATGGAGAGACATCAACAGGCAACACTAGCAATGTTTGAAATCAATGCAACTAACGCATTACTAGCTAGACTGCTAGTCTGTCAAAAACGAGCTTTCAGAACGCAGGACTAATTTTATTAATTAAATATTGGTGCGGCACGTGCTCTTGCAGGAGCCACATTAGCTATAGCTACACTACACGTACTGTTTGTTATTAGCTAATCACTTGATGTCTTTCTGACAAACGTCGTCAACAGTGCACATTACGTACGAAAGATGCGAGCAATCGAGAAACCCCTACAACACGCTAAATATCATACACGTACTCATCACGCATGAGTCTTTGTCTAGATATTTCCTACTTAAAAATTGGTAATTGCCGAGCGTAGCGAGTCTTCTAATCCGGGTCGCAGAACAGAAATGGGCGTGGTTCTATATGGCTCTCCATCGAGCTCTTGGTGTGTGTGTGTGTGTGTGTGTGTGTGTGTGTGTGTGTGTGTGTGTGTGTGTGTGTGTGTGTGTGTGTGTGTGTGTGTGTGTGTGTGTGTGTTTGTGTGTGTGTGTGTGTGTGTGTGTGTGTGTGTGTGTGTGAGTGTGTGTGTGTGTGTGTGTGAGTGTGTGTGAGTGTGTGTGTGTGTGTGTGTGTGTGTGTGTGTGTGTGTGTGTGTGTGTGTGTGTGTGTGTGTGTGTGTGTGTGTGTGTGTGTGTGTGTGTGTGTGTGTGTGTGTGTGTGTGTGTGTGTGTGTGTTCACACAAATCTCAAACTTCTCCTCCCCACGACCACGTTTCATGATAGAACCTATCTTAAAAAATCGTTTCCGTGTCCGACTACAGATGAGTTTATGAACAATTCGTGCAAGTGACCAAACGACGAAGAAAAGGCTTTCATGAAGTTCCGTCGCCCCATCCTTTTGTGTTGTAGCTAAGGATTGTGTGTACTTGACAACCAAGAAACACCTTTACTAGCTGAATGCCACCTACAGTCAACTATTCACACGTCCCATACTATAACCCAATCCTTTACTAGACTGTGCTGCATCTAACACT
This sequence comes from Corticium candelabrum, assembly GCF_963422355.1. Lineage (NCBI taxonomy): Eukaryota > Metazoa > Porifera > Homoscleromorpha > Homosclerophorida > Plakinidae > Corticium > Corticium candelabrum. Next base: position 4,220,939 of record NC_085102.1, read on the forward strand.
GTTGACAGTCAATGTTTGCTGATATCAATTTCTATGTCAGTAAATACCATACCACTGTCATTACAACGGAACTGAGTGCATACCTAGACTGTACATTTCAATTGTCTTGATCACGATCGCAAAACGACGACTACCTATACCAGGCCTATATACGTAATCTAAACTACTAGGAAGTTTGCATGTTTACTTCCATGACAGCTAGGCTTTCAACAAATACGTATTGTATAGCTAGGACTCCGCGTTTCAGTAGACGGTCTGAAAACTCCGTTGGACGTCTTACGTAACGTAATTGCTCTCAAACGCGAGGCGCCTACGGATGCCGTACTTTTAGTTAATTGAATACGATTTAATATGTAACTTAATTATCTGCTTGATAAAGGACGTTTGGGTCATTCGTGATCCCTACAATCCATGCTCTAAGTATTACTTCTTGACCAGACATCTATGACCGACCAAGGGAGCTTGTAGTCGGTCGTGACCTCCAGTCGGTCGGTCGATGACCGATGACCGACTGTTAGATTCCACTCTGTATTAGTAGCTTAGTACGTTACGACAAAAGCAATACTAGCTACCTGTGCATGTCGAAGCGTTCGAAGTCTTCGTCTTCGTCTGAGGTGCATGGTGATGGTGATGGTGGTCTTTTGGTTGGAGTAAACACCACATGCACGTGGGACTCGCTTTCCACATCGGAATCACTAGAAATGACAACAACGTCCATCCAGCTACCTCCTGGCGCGAATTGTCTACGCATGCGCGAATTATGCATGTCCAGAATTGTGCAATCCAGTCCAGTCCAGTTCAGAGTCCAGGTTTTACAGTTACCCATGGTTAATTCCTCCTAGATGCATCCAGGCGAAACCGGTCATGTAGTTAGTACGTGCCTGTCATCCTAATTACATAAATTAGTACTAGACTGTTAGTCTCGCATCTGGCACAAGATGATCGTTGCAGTTGGAGGCGACAAACAAGAAGCGGGCGAACCATGCGACTCGCTACTAGGGAAAGATGTTTCATCGAAAACTGCTGACACTCCCACTGTTCAACCACCTCAAGGGCTATCGGTCAACTTTCCTGACGACGTAAAAGATAAGGTAAGTCACACCTAGCTAGACTGCGGACCGTCTGTGTCATTGTCTATAGCTAGACTATAGAACTACACTCGGCACGTTTATCTAGAATGGTCGGACGACGACCGATCATGTTTATCCGCTGAGCGGATGTCGAGGCTTGCATGTTGGTGTATTGCAATTGGTTTGCATCACTCCCTGCATGATTTCTAGATAAGCATTCGGTCTAAATAACGTGGTAGTCAATCGTGGAAGGCTGGCGACTCCGCTGTTGTTACGCTGCCATTGTTTGTTTCTATCGCAAGCCATAGAGGAACATTCGGCCACATGCGCTAGTAAATTGCGCCCCGCATACACCTTTGGGTTACTGTCTGGCATTTGACGCATTTGCAAGACGAGATACGCTCTAACTTTACATTCTAGCGGACGCGCTTTTGTAACTTTTTGATCGGGATTCCAACATCTAGACTATCGGAGTTTGCATAGCGTGCCGTTTGGTTCAGGAGATGAAGCACATACGCACAACTTACTCATACTTAGCAAGTGGCAGGCGCGGATACAGAATTTTTCGAAGGAGGGAGTCCAGTTGTATCATTAAACACGTCCCTTAGCAGCTAAATCTGTATTTGACCTACGAAACCAGCAAACTCACTTCAAAGGTTAGTTTCCTAGCATAATCACTTGGGTTATTCAATTGACAGAGTGTGCGGATGTGAAGTAAACTGGTCTGCGCTTCCTAAATATCTGCATGAATTAATCGTCTGCTGGATGCGCCACCATCTGCATCGTCTGGATGCGCTGGCTGTAGTCGGATAGATTGCCACCGCCCAGATTGCCACCGCCCATAGGGCGGGTAGTAGTAGTATGCCTAGAATTATAGAGACAAACTCCCGCGCTCCCGCGTATCTCAAATCACGTCACATCCGCATACTCGGCACTTCCACGAAGACACATTCGCGTAGCAATCTAATTTTAGGTTAATTTCAGCCCCCAACGCAATCCGACGCGACCGTTCGTCTCAGACTAGGAGACTACTGTTCAAGTTGAAGTCGCCTGATTCACACTCTGAACAGATATACGTGGAGTGGAAGCACAGACTACTCATTGCCTAGCTATGGAAGTTTTATCAGGTGAAGATTTTGCGGTAGGGGAACCCATTCGGGGTAACCGAACGTGACGCACCGTGTGGCTGAATTATATCAATAGGACTACTTGTTTCCCCCATCTAGCGTTCCTGAACTGTGGAACTGTGTATCTTGTCGAACTAGAGTCAGCAAAAATTCGTCTAGCCTATTCAACCCTTCATGGAAGACGGTGAGCTCATGAGCTTACCTAGATCACTCGATGTACCTTGGCCTGATTTTTGGTTTGCTATACAGAGTAATAGTCTTGGCTGCTGGTTCAATTCAACTCCACACTGTATCAAGCACATTTCTCAACACGAAAACCCGTGTAAAACTTGATTTTATCATTTAATTGGCAGTGTGTTGAGCGATTCCTTGCAACTCAGACTTTGCGATGCAAGGTCTCACTCGAGAACTCTAATCTTGTTTTGAAGTTCCACTATTTCATTTGCTTGCTGTTCAATTATCCGACGTAAACCATCAGCAGCCTCAGTGACATTTTCGACAATCAACATCTTCTTCTCTAGGATCACTAGCTAGACTATAGCTGGATTTACAATATGCAAACGCATGAGCGTCGCGTCGCGTCGCGTAGTACAAATTCAAATTGTAAATGGTCTACGCGACGCGACGTTCGACGGACGAGACGCTCGCGACGCGACGCGTCCAAATAGAACCAAGTTCTATTTGAGCGTCGAACCGGAAGCTGTACACGTCGCGTCGGAAGTAGCACCTTCATTTCGACCAATCACAGCCAACTATAAATGCACGTGTGGCTTCCGTAAGCAATGATTATTGATTTCGACGCTGTACTCGACGTTGAGCGGTCTGTAGATTGTGTAGGGAGCTGCCCTTGCTTGTGGATGATCAACTGCAAGACGTACAAAGACCTGCGTGCATGGGAGAATGCCTAGAAATTGATTTTGAGCAAGCTGGGGGTTCCGGCAGAGTTCTGCTAGTAGAAAATCGAAGCGCGAGTGGTCAGTTCAATAATTCAGGCTGCGACGTCTACGGCGCGCTGAATCGTATTGTGAATGGTACGACGCGTGTGACGCGATGCGTGCCACTCCCACGCAAGACAACGTGATGCGACGCACGCGACGCGACGCTCAAGCGTTCCCATATTATAAATACAGCTTATATCATATACATGTCTTGATCAACTGCACCTGCGAATGAGGTAGAACAGCCTCTGCTTTCTGATTTACAATGAGACATTACGGCTTTAAAATAGCTAGTGCGTGTGTGTTGTGTTACTCTAGACTTATCTGTTGCTGGGACTTGTAGGCTGGCAGCTAGTGCTAGTAACGGACTGTAGTGTACGTGTACTGTACTCTGATCTGCGTCAGTACCTATCGAGTGCAAGTTATCATAGCAACATCTTCGTCTTGGCCAATCACATACATATAGAAGCAAGCTAGTGGAACAACGCGGAACGTCCTACATGACTGGTTACCCCAAATAGGTTCCCAGGTGGCATGATTTCACTCGCTAAAACTAATCCATCACTAGACAATGAGTAGTCTGTGCTTCCACTCCACGTATATCTGTTCAGAGTGTGAATCAGGCGACTTCAGCTTGAACAGCAGTCTCTTACCCTCAAGAAACCGTACTCAAGAAATGGCTTCCTACGCGTCTCTACGCAGACAAAGTCTCTCACAAGATCCACGAAATGGTAAGTAGTGAACTTACTTACAAAGCCTAGTCAACGGCAAGATGATCCACGGTCCAGAAGCAGACCCGGAAACGTGGACTTCGTGTACAGCGAGATCGGCGAAAGGTGCGCGTTACCCTCGAGATTGCGCATGCTCTAGAAGCTGCGCCCCCGAATATCGTCTGTTGAATAAACAAACTCCCGCGCATCTCATTTCAGGCTGCCGGAGTCTCGTCGGAGACGGTCGAGGCGAAATCCGACGTGACCGTTCGTCTCGGACTCGCGATCTCGACCGGCCCACCGCGTTTCGCGATGATCGGAGACCGGCGTGGTGTCGATCGGCGCGTAACAGACAGACATGTGGACAGACGGAAGAGGGCGTTCCCGAGCGTTCGCGTATTATATATAAGACAAGCTCCAATGCCTGGCTTCGCCCGGGGGGAAACACATGCCAGGTGCTTCTCCTTTCCACTTCATAGCGCCGCAGTTGACACACATGTTTGTCATATAGCCAATACAACACGGAAGTGGAGGAGAAACAGGTCACCTCTAGAGGTAGAGATTATAGCAGAAAGTATCTAAAAATGCGTTTGATGGTATCATAGGTGATGTTGGCCATGAATAATTGCAGTGAATAAAAATGTCGCGTATACACTTGCAATCGTATAGCACTCCCGGATATTGCGCTGTGCCGTTGAATGAAATAAAGTCACGTGCAGTTAGACGAATCGTATAGCACTCCCGGATATTGCGCTGTTCAAAGTGAAGTCACGTGCAGTTAGACGAATCTATCAGAGCAGAACTGGAAGTCTCATGCAGTACTCACCGAGATAATCGGTTCCCATATCTAACGAAGTCACGACTCGTACCGACTCTCGTCAGTTCGACAGTCCCGTTGAACGTCGTTTCTTCGAAAACGTTGCTGGCGTTTCGGGGAACAGGTGCATCAAACACGGCAGCTCTTCGACGGTCGTAGACTAGCAAACGACTGTGGGCGTATTTTTTCAAGACCCGGATATTAGCAAAAATATCTTCCGTTTCCCAGCGTCGCCCGCAATAAACGACACGCTCGGTGCGTACTGTCCGACGTCGGGAACGGGCAGTCTAAATTCGGTGGAGATACGATGCGCCGTTCCGGTGATATTAGCGCGCGAGCCGAAGCGAGTGCGATCGGCGGGAAATGGCGTCGTCGTGGGAGAAGTCAGGAAGACGACCACAGTCTCACTTTCGACGCGAATGAATTCGGCGTGCGCGAGCCAAATTCGGTCCAGATTGGACTCGCGGTTTTTGAGAAACGCTCCAACAGACGGACACACAGACAGACAGACAGACAGACAGACAGACAGACAGACAGACAGACAGACAGACAGACAGACACCTCTCCTTTATATATATATATATATATATATATATATATATATATATATATATAGACTAGTAGGGTAATCCGGGGTAATTCCGCACACTTTTTAGTTAGATGACCCGTATCTCCTGCGAAAGATGGCGTCCCGCGTTTGCCTGCGTATGGTTTCTTCGTTTGCTACTGAAGTATACGTGGACGGCTGTTCTTGGCACCATGCAACTATACAAGCAAGCGCAAGCGGTTGGACGTTTTCTACACTAGGGTCAAATATGAGGGGTGGGGCTATTCCGCACAGTTGCCATTTCTCCCTCTGATGGCTGCAAACACGACACCTGGTTGGTGTATAGTTTACTAACGGCTAGAATTACGACTTGAGCATACATAAAGCAAAGTTAAAGTTTTGTAGGTTTTCTGCGAATGCTAACTATGGTCCGCCGTACATGTTACTGATTTTGTCTTCTGCTTCTCCTCGCAGGCTCTGCACCGTTCACAAACCCATGCCTGCTTCTTTGATGGTCTATTGCTTAGTATATATAGCAATTTACAATGAAATGATGTGATATCCACTTTGCACCCTACTATGGCCCCCATAACGACGAGCAGTTTCCCGTGATCAGCTAATTTCAGCTGGCGATTTATCTTCCGCGATATGCACGAGCAGCAATAGTGGTGTGTCTATCTTTGGAAAGCATGAAGTCACCAAACAACTTGCTACCTAAAAAGTTAGACTGTTTGTTCTACAACGTGATGCTCGCCTTTGCATGAAAAACATTAGCTAGAAAATTCTTTCGGCTCACAAACATAGGTATTTTGCCGCTACCTAAAAGCGCAGAACGATAAGCTATCCAGCGAGTGTTCACGCGTTCCATTTCGTCTCCGTTGAAAGAAGTGAGAAGTAATTGAATTCAAAAGTGTGTGGAATTGCCCCGTGTGCGGAAATACCCCGGATTATCCTACTACACGCCCTATGGGCGGTGGCAATCTGGGCGGTGGCAATCTATCGTTGTACGCCACTTCTGCAAAGAAGACGCACCTTCCGTGACACACGGACGCACGTACGTACGCAAAAGCGGCCCGGTGAGCCGGCGCATCTTGCACTCTGGGAATTAGCTAAAGAATGGCGTACAGTGGCTGGCGAGCGTACGTCACATCCGCATACTCGGTTAATTGATTGAGCAAACAAACTCCGCCTCATCTCATTTCAGAACGCCAAACTCTCGTTTCTGGCCGAAATCCGACTGGACCGTTCGTCTTGGACGGCTGAACTCGACCGGGCCGTCGCGTTTCGGAGATCGGCATTGTGTCGATCGGCGCATACAAACATGTGGACAGACAGAAGTGGGCGTTCCCGGGCGTTATGCATCTTACATAATAGACTCTACGCATTCAGACTCTTCACATAAAACGTCATGATCTATTCGTGAAGAATAACGCTACTTCCGCAATGAAGACGCATCTTTCGCGACATAAACGCATGCACGAACACGTGGCCCGGTGAGCCGGCTTAAAACCTCTGACTGCAGCGGCCGCATCTTGCACTCTACTCTAGACCAGATAGCCTAGACAGTGGCTGGTGAGCATACGTCACATCTGCATACTCGGTCAATTGAATAAACAAACTCTCTCGCATCTCATTTCAGGCCGCCAAATTCTCGTCTTGGGACGTCGGAGGCGGTCGAGGCGAAATCCGACGCGACCGTTCGTCTCGGACTCGCGATCTCGACCGGTCCACCGCGTTTCGCGACGATCCGAGACCGGTGTCGTGTCGATCGGCGCGTTACAGACAGACAGACGGAAGTGGGCGTTCCCGAGCTTTCGCGTATTATATATATTATAAAATAGGATAAGTTTAGAATTGAACGAATTAACCATCTATTAGAACATTACTGTACTGTACGTTCACTTTGATAACACAACAAACAAGATTTCGGCTGCAGTTGAAGAAGAGGGGTCCTGACCCCAAGGACACTTCCCTCTAATCGCATAGATATGGTGGGAAACGCTTTTAAGCGTGACACTTTTCGCCATCACGTGTAACCTAGACAGCATGCCAGTGATTTCGCGGAAGCGAGGTGAACGACGAAACAGATCGATCCGGACGCCGATACCGCATGCGACAGTTGTAAACGGTCCAGTTTATTTTTAATTAATTAAACCACGTATGCACAGCTGTTTTTCCACACACCGAAAGGGGCCATGTCTGGACTCAACTGTAGTTCTTGTCATTTTCATGAATCCATCAACGCAGCCATTGCTTTTTTGCCGCAAATGTACGTTAGCTAGCGTGCGTCTCTGAAATGTTGCGCTAGCGCAAATCTCCGAAATGGCTCTGTAATTTACTTACCTACGAAGCAATCTAGTAATAAGAATGGCTTAGTGGTTAGCGACAATGGCTTCCACTCCATGGTTTGGGGGTTCAAACCCCAGTGACGACAGTAATTTATGAAATTTGTCTGTCTTTCTTTCTCATGTTTCTCTAACTTTAGCCATGAGACTATGACTCGTTTTAGTCGTTGAGGAGTTTCTGTGGTCTGGCGAACGGTCCGTTGACGATGACGTTCAGTGCTTTCCTGGTGGTCATTGATATCCACTAGGCGTGCTGCATCGAGTTTGCGGTCACCGTAATGCCTGCAATCTATATCGAATTGGCTAGTCATTGATCGCCGTGTGGACTACACAGAAACATGTACCCTGCTGGGCTCACCTGCCGGGTTGGTGGGCACCCAGATGGGGGTAAAGACCCCACTTGCCCATCATGGAGGGGCATAACGACATAATAAATAATAATAATAATAATAAGTGATGGTCTAAGTACTTCTGAAGCAGGGTTTGCTTCCGGTACTTGTAATAGACTTTACAAACCAGACTGATCTGGTTGAGCACGACAATAGCACGATCGTCAGTTCGTTGAAGGATGAACCAGATATGAGTGAAATCAGTTACCTGGTATTCTCTGCTGCTTCACTAGTGTCCAAAAGGCGGAGCTTAAAAACGACAAAGTCAACCAATTCTCAAACACCGACATGGAGACAAAGGCTGGATATGGAGATTCTCACACCTCGACGTGCGATCTCACTGTTCCTGGAGGTTAGAAAGGGTTCATCGGGCATTCGTATGTTACATGAACTCCGACTTCTCCGGCATCGGCTGGGCATTTCCTTTTTTCGGAGAGTTGTGAGGTCTCCATCAATCGATTGAAAATGGGACTTAAGTCCAAGGTCGAGCGGACCAGGAGGCTGGAGAAGAATCGCAAGAGACTTCGCCAGAGCGGGATGTTTCAACGAGATGTTGGACGGTTTTACAGAGAGTTGGATAAGCAGACTATTCAAGTCACTTCCCCGCCATCCTAGTCTGAGATCGAGCAGTATTGGGGTGGTGTCCTAGAAACTGAGGTACATCAGAATGAGTCTGCCTTCTGGCTGAGACATCAAACCGTTGGCGAGATGCACGGGAAAGATGAGCAGCAGTGGTTACCTATCTCAGACAATGAGGTCACATCGTGTCTCAAAAGAATGGGGAAGTGGAAGTCTCCTGGTCCAGACTAGGTTTATGGTTTTGGGGTCAAGTGTATCACGTGTCTTCACACTGATCTGACTCGTAACTACAATCTGCTGGTTCAGAATCCAGACTCTGTACCCGACTGGTTGTCTCAAGGAACAACCACTCTGATTCCTAAGAATGACAAGACTGACCAGGCCAAAACTTACCGGCCTATCACGTGTCTGTCTGTCTTCTATAAGACCCTTACCTCAGTCATCAGGCAGAGGATTGCAGGGCATTTGGTTCAGGGAAACCATATGGCTTCGGAGCAGAAGGTTTGTCGACAGGGATCTTTTGGAGCAAAGGATCAGCTGTTGATCAACAAGCTGCTTACCGAAGACTGTAAGACCAGGCACAAGAGCTTGAGCATGGCTTGGGTGGACTACCAGAAAGCCTATGACAGCGTGCTACACAGTTGGTTGCTCCAATGCCTTCAAATGCATAAAATCAGTCCAGTCTTGTGCAAGTTCTTGTCATGTGTGATGAAGAGTTGGAGGACATCGATGGTGCTTTCTTGCGGAAACAGTACGATCAAGACAAGGCTTATGCAGATCAGGAGGGGTATTTCCAAGGTGACTCACTTTCTCCACTTCTCTTCTGTATGGCTCTCAATCCTCTGAGTAAAGAGTTGAACAGAACCGGTTATGGCTACCGGATGACTACTGGGCATGGTGAGACTGCCAAACGTCAGCTCATCAGTCATCTACTTTACATGGATGATCTGAAGCTGTATGGCAGAAACTCTGATCAGTTGGATGGGTTGTTGCACACGGTTCGTATTTTGTCTGATGACATCCAGATGAAGTTTGGTCTGGAAAAGTGTGCTGTTGCACACTTTGTCAACGGCAGGCTATCTGGACACAACTCTGGAGTGACGGTAGGAAAAACGGACACCATCAACTGTCTGGAACCGGGTCAAGTCTACAAGTACTTGGGTGTAGATGAGAGTAACGGTATTCAGCACAGCATGATGCAGGAGAGACTCCATCGTGAGTACTTGCGCAGAGTGAAAGTGGTTCTCCGGACTGAGTTGTATGGTCGGAACAAGATTCTAGCCATCAATGGGTTTGCACTACCGGTTCTCACTTACGGTTTTGGCGTCATTCATGGGGGAACGGACCTGCGGCAGCTCGGTCGACGGACCAGAAAGGTCTTTTCTATGTACGGTGTCCACCATCCTTCTGCAGACGTTGACCGACTGTGCGCTTCTTGCAGTAATGGGAGTAGAGGGTTACAACAGATTGAGTCGACATATCAATCTTGTACTGTGAGGCTGAACTGTTACCTTGCTGACAGTTCTGATCCTTTCATACAGATGATACGGGAGTGTGACTCTTGAAAATCTTCACACTCGATCAAGTGCATGGCTTGTCACTTTACTGCACAGCTGCGGAGTCTTGCTTCGGACGACAAGTCGCAGAGCTTACACAGGAATGCATCCATCTCGGTTGAAGGTGGCTTGGAGCAAGCGTCTGAAACAGATGCGAGACATTACCGTACGTGTTGTAGTTCTCTTCGTGTACGTTCCTGGAGCGGGAAGCCTCTGCACGGGCAGTATCGCCGTCTCACTGAGCAACCGCCTGTGGACATGAAAGAGATCTACGGATGGCTAAAGGCAGGGAATTTTCCTGCTGCAACTGAGGGACTGGCTGTTGCTGTTCAAGACCAAGCTCTTCGGACTCGGTACTATGAGCGCAAGATTCTACATCGTGATGTCAGTCCTACTTGCCGTATGTGCAGTGTAGGCCTGGAAACAGTCGACCACATTGTGGCAGGCTGTAGTGCTTTGGCACCGATGGACTACACTGATCGACACAATCAGGTGGCCTCCATCATTCACTGGGAGGTTTGTCGTCATTTTAAATTTGGGGTTCCAGTGGAGAGCAGATGGTACCGGCATCATCCTGATAGGCTTGTGGAGACGGATGACATTACTATAATGTGGGATACCACCATTCTCACTGCCAAGAAGATCAAAGCGAATCGTCCAGACATCTGTCTCAGAAATAGGAAGACAAACACTTGTCTTCTTATTGATATCAGCTGTCCTGCTAATGGCAACATTGGCAAGAAACAAGCTGAGAAGTTGACGAAGTACAGCGACTTGCGAGTGGAGATAAGCCGCATGTGGCATTGTCGAACACTTGTGGTTCCGGTGGTCTTGGCAGCTTTGGGCACAGTGCACGCAGGTATTGTACGGTGGCGGGACATTATTCCAGGTCATCACAACTTGCGGAACTTACAGAAAACAGTGCTTCTGGGATCTACTCGGATCCTTCGTAACGTCATGTCTTCTTTCTACCTAGACAGCCGTGATGGTCTAAGTACTTCTTAAGCAGGGTTTGCTTCCGGTACTTGTAATAGACTTTACAAACCAGACTGATCTGGTTGAGCACGACATAATAATATCACTTTTCTGGTATTGCTTTTAGTTGTTTTGCGAGATTTGTAAATATTTTGTTGGCTGCCTCTAGATGCTCGATCGGTTTAATTAATTAATTAATTAATTGGCTCTCTAGCTAGAGCGGCAGTTTCTGCATTTTGGAAATTTTGTCATCAGAGGGAAATCAATAGTAACTGCGTGTGTGTGTGTGTGTGTGTGTGTGTGTGTGTGTGTGTGTGTGTGTGTGTGTGCGTGCGCGCGCGTGTCAGCTTCTAGTTTCAATAAATTGTTCTACCATTCACTAGGACAAATCAACAACAACTAAACCTACTGCACCTCAAAATCAACAGCAGACAAGAAGGCAATCCGAGTGGGCTCGCGCACCAGGAGAAGCGCAAACCAAGCGTAAAAAGCATCTCAACTCTCTCCTAACTGCGACCGCCTTCCCACTCTTCATGGCAATCCTCGTCACAGTCATCAAAGATGGACGCAACTACACATTCTACACTACACTCATGCCTCTACTCTTCTTGAGTCTTGCACTACAAATAGCCATCGCAATCGGAATTGTCATGAGAAACGGTATGGCGCGTACCGAACAACCTCTGGACGTCGAGGCTGCAGCTCTTAGTCTTGCGAAAAGACGACGGATTGCAAAGCTGAAAGCTCGATTTGACTTAGCTTTACAAATTGCCACTACGCTGTCTATTGCTCTCAATATGGCGGTTCACGCATTTTTTGCTGCTCGCGTGTTGGAAACGGATGGAGAGACTTCAGGCAATACTAGCAATGTTTGAAATCAATGCAACTAACGCATTACTAACTAGACTGCTAGTCTGTCAAAAACGAGCTTTCAGAACGCAAGACTAATTTTATTAATTAAATATTGGTGCGGCACGTGCTCCTGCAGGAGCCATATTAGTTATAGCTACACTACTGTTTGTTATTAGCTAATTACTTGATGTCTCTAGATATCAAAGTCGTCAACAGTGCTTGTATATGTACGAAAGATGCGAACAATGGCGAAACGCCTGCAACACGCTAAAATCATACACGTACTCATACATGAGTTTTTGTCTAGATATTTCCTACTTGAAAATTGGTAATGAATTAATTAATTAATTTAGAGATTTGCGCATATTCAGTCACGTGATTATTCTGTCCCCGAGCATGCGTATACATACGCGCGTGACGTTTACAAGGCTACCACGGGTGCACAATACCGGGTGCTGCACAATGCCAAGTCATCGTCTAGTGTCTAGACACCGGTACGTAATGACATTTGATTATGCTCTGATTGCATTCGCTTTTGATTGCTGGTTGCTTTGCTACCGTTTTCTCAATGCTCTAGCAACGAAATCGGCTGTTTGCAAAGCACTAGATCTAGAGATGGCACGTGAGTTAGTTGTGAAGATTTTTTGCCGCAATGAAGGCTAGCTAGTTATTCCAATTGTCTCTCGTCCAGAGTCTGTCTGTCGTCTTCCTGTCGGTCTGTCTACTTACTTGCACCTACATGTTGGTCTGCGCTCTGGTGGCATGCATGCACATGAGCGTATTTTTACAATAGTGGTCTGTCTGATTGTTTGTCTGTATGTCTGTCTGGGTGCATGTTGGTCCGTTTGTCAAGCTGTTTACACCTGCAATGTACAAAACTAATTACTATAAAGTAGAGAAAACCCAGAGATATTGCGACTGTTTCAGTTTGTTTGTTTGTCTGCATGTCTGTGTGTTTGTTTGTCTGTCTACTTACCCGTTTGTTTGTCTGCTTTCATCTCATTCATCGGATCTGTTGCATTCATTGCATGAAAGGCAACAAATTGGCCTATAGGGACACTAGCACCCACTGCTGCTTATAATTAACATAAATTATAAATTACTAATTTAGATTAATTGCTAAAGGACAAGTATCTAGAAATTGATTTGGATGGTCAAGTGAGTGACTGCTAGGCACATATGGTGTATCAATGCTTAGTCGTGTGAAAGTGCTATTTGCTGTCTGAATCAAATTGCCAATCATAATTAATTATGTTAATTAATTAATTAATACCCGGGATTCGTACATCCCTGTCCATGCATTTTCCATTGATAAACTGTTGCTATAATGTACTTGCTACCTAGTTTATATTAACAAAATTTCATTATTAATTAATTAAATTTTAATTAATTAATTATTTACTAACTCAATATGTACTAACTTCACGTGTAACTACAAATGGGGTGCAAATACTGAAAAAGTGTTGTTTTATGATTTGAAAACATTGGGTGTAATGATGTGGGTTATCACCTAATTCTAGGGAAACAACAGTCAAATTAAATCAATCAAATAAAATAAAATAAAATTAGATTAATAAAATAAAATATAATAATTAAATAAATAAATAAAATTAAAAATAAATTAATGAGATAAAATAAAATAAACAAATTAAATTATAATAAAATATATTGAATAATTTTAAATTGTGATTAAATAAAATTGAATAAGTTAAATTAATAAATTAAAATAAAATAAATTATAATTAAATAAATTAAATCAATAAATAAAGTAAAATAAATAAATTAATTAATTAAATAAATAAAATTAAATTATGTGTAAGTTAATGCATGGTAGGGAGACGACATCCAGTCTACAGTGACCAAGGCCCACAGTCGTTTGCCCGTCTACGCCCGTCGAAGAGCTGCCACGTTTGATACAACTGTTCCCCGCAACGCCAGCAACGTCTTCGAAGTGACGACGTTCAGCGGGACTGTCGAAACGACGAGAGTCGGCACGAATCATGACTTCGTTATAAACGGGGAACGGATTATCCGGGTGTGTACTGCACGTGACTTTCAGTTCTGCTGCACGGTTAGATTTCCGAACGGGATTCGTGTCGAATTTATACATTGAATTTGCGTACATTAGAATACTCGATTCTTGCGAATTTCTCACAACGCGATATAATTGAACGGGATATAACTCTGAATGAGAATTCTGGCTGGCTGCTAATTTTTCAGAACGGAGTAAAAATGCATGTGAACTCAGGCAACAACATAAATTTGCATACAACATGAATCGTTAATTAAAATAATTAACTTTATGAGAATTCTGTCAGGGGCTGCTAATTTTGTGATCATTCACAAACAATTTGCCCAATGCCAGAAACTTACTAACCATTAGTAATATTAATTAATATTTAGTCTGACCGTGCTAAGAATGAGATAATGAGCTTATATAAACTGTAACTAAATATATATATATATATATATATATATATATATATATATATATATATATATATATATACGATTATGTGACTTCCATGGTAATTTCTCGTTTAATTAAATTATATGCATCCGGGCGAAGCCAAGCATTCTAGGTAGCTAGTGCTAACTAAATATATTATCGTTATACTGTTAGTCTCGCATCTGGCACAAGATGAGCGTTGCAATTGGACACGACAAACAAGAAGCGGACGAAGGATACGAGTTGCTACTCAAGAAAGATGTTTCATCGGAAAATGCTGACACTCTCACTGTTACACCACGTCAATTGCCATCAGTCAGCTTTCCTGACGATGACATCGATGAGGTAAGTCACACCTAGATTGCGGACCGTCTGTGTCATCAGCTCTAGCTAGACTATGGAACTACAGTCCACACGTTATCTAGCTAGTGGTCGGACGAAGACCGATCATGTTTCCGCTGAGCGGATGTTGAGGCTTACATGTTGGTCTAGTGGTTCGCGTCACTCCCTGCATGATTTCTAGATAAGCAGTCGGTCTAAATAATTGGCAGTCAATCATAGAAGGCTGGCGACTCCGCTGTGGTTACGTTGCCATTGTTTGTTTCTTGGCTTTCTATCGCATGCCTAGAGAAACATTTCGGCCACATGCGCTAGTAAATTGCGCCCCGCATACACCTTTTGATTGTTGGCGACATTAGACGCATTTGCAGAACGAGTTGTGTGTGCTTTAACTTTATATTAAAGAGTTTCAGAGCGGACTCACTTTTGTAACCTTTTTCGATTGGGACTCCAACTTGTAGACTAGATCGAAGTTTGCATAGCTAGAGAGCGTGCTGTTTGGTTCAGGAGCTGAAACACCTAGGCACAACTTACTCATACTTAGCAGGTGCCCGTGGGCAACGCTTTCTAGCGTGACACTTCTCGCGGAAGCGCGGTGGACGACGAAACAGATCCGGACGCCGATACCGCATGCGACAATTGCAAACGACATATGAACAGATGTTTTGCCACACACCGAAGGGGGTCTGTCGTAAAAACTGGACTCAACTGCACTTTCATGAATCTATCAACGCAGCCGTTGCTTTTTTGCCGCAAATGTACGTTAGCTAGAGCGCGTCTAAAAGGTTGCGTTAGCGCAAATCTATTGCTACTAGTATTAATACTAAAACCCCAGTGACGACAGTAAATTATGAAACTTGTCTGTCTTTCTCTCTCATGTTTCTCTAGCTTTATCCATGAGACTATGACTCATTTCAGTCGTTGGGAAGTTTCTGTGGTCTGGCAAACGGTCCGCTAGCGATGACGTTCAGTGCTTTCCTAGTGTTCATTGATATCCACTAGGCGTGCTGCCCACGAGTTCGCGGTCACATTAATGCCTGCAATCTATATCAAATTGGCTAGTCATTGATTGCCGAGTGGACTATACATAAACATGTACCCTGCTGGGCTCACCTGCCGGGTTGGTGGGCTCCCAGATGGGGTAAAGACCCCACTTGCCCATTATGGAGTGACATAACGACACAATAACAATAATACTACTACTACTAATAATAATAATTTTATGCATCCGAGGTAGCAGGTCGGCAAAGCACAGGCCCTTCCGTGCAGAAGAAATTGACATCATCAGCAGTGAGGTTCGCCTCACTGAGTAAACTGGTTTATGATAGAGTAGCAAGTTTCTGAGTTTTTAGAGTTTCTGCGATTGCTGTATTATTGACATGAAAAATATTTAAAAATATATCATGTTTAGTATCAATAAAAATAATTTAAAAAATACTACTAATAATAATATCACTTTCCTGGTATTGGTTTTAGTTGTTTTGCGAAATTTGTAAATATTTTGTTGGCTACCTCTAGATGCTCGATCGGTTTAATTAATTAATCAATTGGCTCTCTAGTTAAAGTGGCTGTTTGTACATTTTGGAAATTTTGTCATCAGAGGGAATCAATAGTAACTGTGTGTGTGTGTGTGTGTGTGTGTGTGTGTGTGTGTGTGTGTGTGTGTGTGTGTGTGTGTGTGTGTGCGTGTGCGAGCGCGCGCGCGTCAGCTTCTAGTTTCAATAAATTGTTCTACCAATGACTAGGACAAATCAACAACAACTAAACCTACTGTACTTCAAAATCGACAGCAGACAAGACGGGCATCCGAGTGGTCTCGCGCACCAGGAGAAGCCCAAACCAAGCGCAAAAAGCATCTCAACTCTCTCCTATCTGCGACCGCCTTCCCACTCTTCATGGCAATCCTCGTCACAGTCATCAAAGATGGACGCAACTACACATTCTACACTACACTCATGCCTCTACTCTTCTTGAGTCTTGTACTACAAATAGCCATCACAATCGGAATTGTCGTGAGAAACGGTATGGCGCATACCGAACAACCTCTGGACGTCGAGGCTGCAGCTGTTAGTCTTGCGAAAAGACGACGGATGGTAAAGCTGAAAGCTCGATTTGACTTTGCTTTACAGATTGCCACTACGCTTTCTGTTGCTCTCAATATGGCGGTTCACGCATTTTTTGCTGCTCGCGTGTTGGAAACGGATGGAGAGACATCAACAGACAACGCTAGCAACCATTGAAATCAATGCAAATAACGCATTACTAACTAGACTGCTAGTCTGTCAAAAACGAGCTTTCAGAACGCAGGACTAATTTTATTAATTAAATATTGGTGCGGCACGTGCTCTTGCAGGAGCCGCATTAGCTATAGCTACACTACACGTACAGTTTGTTATTAGCTAATTACTTGATGTCTTTCTAGCTAACAAACGACGTCACCAGTGCATGTATATGTACGAAAGATGCGAGCAATGGCGAAACGCCTACAACATGCGAAATATCATACAGTGTACTCTACACTCACCATGCATGAGTTTTGTCTAGATATTTCCTACTTAAAAATTGGAAATTAACTAATTAATTAATTTAAAAATTTGTGCATATTTAGTCACGTGATTATTCTGTTCCCGGGCATGCGTATATATAACATATACATACGCGCGTGAAGTTACAAGGGTACCGCGAGTGCACAATACCGGGTGCTGCACAATGCCAAGTCATCGTCTAGTGTATAGACACCGGTACGCAATGACATTTGATTATGTTCTGATTGCATTCGCTTTTGATTGCTGGTTGCTTTGCTATCGTTTTCTCAATACACGTGAGTTAGTTGTGAAGATTTTCTTGCCGCAATGAAGGCTAGCTAGTTATTCCAATTGTCTCTCGTCCAGAGTCTGTCTGTCGTCTTCCTGTCGGTCTGTCTACTTGCTTGTACTTACATGTTGGTCTGCGCTCTGGTGGCATGCATGCACATGAGCATGTCTATAAAATAGTGGTCTGTATGATTGTTTGTCTGTATTTCTGTCTGGGTGCATGTTGGTCCGTTTGTCAAGCTGTTTACACCTACAATGTACAAAACTAATTACTATATACAGAACACGGAGATTATTTCGACTGTTTCAGTTTGTTTGTCTGCATGTCTGTGTGTTTGTTTGTCTGCCTTTATCTCACTGAATGAATGAATGAATGAATGATATATTTCTGTCGCGCCTAAAAAGGTACAGTTCCCTCTTGGGGCAAACATAAAACAACTAAAGCTAGGTTTACAATATGACGCTGGCGACGCTCGAGGACGCTAGCGACGACGCTCGGGCAGGCGTCATATTGTAAACACTCGCACGTCGCGTCATCTGGCACAAGATGAGCGTTGCAATTGGACACGACAAACAAGAAGCGGGCGAAGGATACGAGTTGCTACTCAAGAAAGATGTTTCATCGGAAAATGCTGACACTCTCACTGTTCCACCACGTCAATTGCCATCAGTCAGCTTTCCTGACGATGACATCGATGAGGTAAGTCACACCTAGACTGCGGACCGTCTGTTTCATCGCCTATAGCTAGACTATGGAACTACAGTCCACACGTTTATCTAGTGGTCATGTTTCCGCTGAGCGGATGTTGAGGCTTGCATGTTGGTGTATTGGTTCGCATCACTGTCTGCATGATTTCTAGATAAGCAGTCGGTCTAAATAATTGGCAGTCAATCATGGAAGGCTGACGACTCCGCTGTGGTTACGTTGCCATTGTTTGTTTCTATCGCACGCCATAAAGGAACATTTCGGCCACATGCGCTAGTAAATTGCGCCCCGCATACACCTTTGATTGTGGGTTACTGTCTGGCATTTGACGCATTTGCAAAACGAGATATTTTCTAACTTTATATTCTATCAGACGCGCTTTTGTAACTTTTTGATCGGGACTCCAACATTTAGACTATCGGAGTTTGCATAGCGTGATGTTTGGTTCAGGAGCTGAAACACCTAGGCACAACTTACTCATACCTATCAGTGGCATGCACGGATACAGAATGTTTCGAAAGAGGGAGTCCAGTTGTATCATTAACCACGCCCCTTAGCTGATAAATCTGTATTTGACCTACGAAACCAGCAAAATGACTTCAATCTGTATTAATTAAGGTTAATTTCCTAGCATATTCACTAGATAGTTATAGGCATATAAGTTTAGAATTGAACGAATTAAGTTAACCATTCATCAAAACATTATTGTACTGTACGTTCACTTTGATAACACAACAAACAAGATTTCGGCCGCAGTGAGCGTGTCGTTGAAGATGAGGGTTCCTGACCCCAAGGATCCTCCCCTCTATCCGCCTATGGGCGCCTATGGGCGGGCAACGCTTTTTAGCGTGACACTTTTCACCATCACGTGTAACCTAGACAGCATGTACGTAATTCCGCGGAAGGGCGGTGAACGTATAAATAACTAAACCTGCCGGTTTGCAACTGTCGCATGCGGTATCGGCGGTATGAACAGCTGTTTTGTCACACATCGAAGGGGGCCCTGTTTTTAAAACTGGACTCAAGTGCAGTTCTTATCACTTCCATAAATCCATTAACGCAGCCATTGCTTTTTTGCCGCAAATGTACGTTAGCTAGCGCTCGTCTCTGAAATGTTGCGTTAGCGCAAATCTTCGAAATGGCTCTCTAGTTTACTTACCTACGAAGCAATCTAGTAACAACAACAACAACAACAATAATAATAATATTAATAATATTACTTTCCTAATATTGGTTTTAGTTGTTTTGCAAGATTTGTAAATATTTTGTTGGCTACCTCTAGATGCTCGATCGGTTTAATTAATTAATCAATTGGCTCTTTAGTTAAATAAAGCGGCTGTTTCTGCATTTTGGAAATTTTGTCATCAGAGGGAAATCAATAGTAACTGTGTGTGTGTGTGTGTGTGTGTGTGTGTGTGTGCGCCCGTCAGCGTCTAGTTTCAATAAATTGTTCTACCAATGACTAGGACAATTCAACTACAACTAAACCTAATACACCTCCAAATCAACAGCAGACAAGACGGGAATGCGAGTGGACTCGCGCACCAGGAGAAGCGCAAACCAAGCGCAAAAAGCATCTCAACTCTCTCTTAGCTGCGAACGCCTTCCCACTCTTCATGGCAATCCTCGTCACACGGTGACAGTCATCAAAGATGGACGCAACTACTCATTCTACACTACACTCATGCCTCTACTCTTCCTGAGTCTTGCATTACAAATAGCCATCACAATCGGAATTGTCATGAGAAACGGTATGGCGCATACCAAACAACCTCTGGACGTCGAGGCTGCAAGTCTAGAGAAAAGACGACGAATTGCAAAGCTGAAAGCTCGATTTGACTTTGCTTTACAGATTGCCACTACGCTGTCTGTGGCTCTCAATATGGCGGTTCACGCATTTTTTGCTGCTCGCGTGTTGGAAACGGATGGAGAGACTTCAGGCAACACTAGCAATGTTTGAAATCAATGCAACTAACGCATTACTAACTAGACTGCTAGTCTGTCAAAAACGAGCTTTCAGAACGCAGGACTAATTTTATTAATTAAATATTGGTGCGGCACGTGCTCCTGCAGGAGCCACATTAGCTATAGCTACACTACACGTACTGTTTGCTATTAGCTATTAACAAACTCGGCGGAAGCAAATCCAAAGTGCTACGGCCTAGCGCACGTTAGTAGGCGTGGTCAGAGATAGCTGGTCATCTGTGTGAACAACAATAATCTTAATTGCACTAAAGAAATCTACCAAACACAGAAAGTCTGTGTTCGTTTCCACAAACAAATTCCTTTGCGCATGCAGATAGATCTAACATGTCTGTCAGTTCTTTATGAACAGTTAGTATCACTAGATGATTTAATCGGCTCTGGTTCATAGTTGCACGCAAGTACGTTTTCATCCTTCGACAAGCGGAAAATGACCGTTCACTTGTGGCGTTAGTCGCTGGCATAACTAGAATCAGGCCTAATATTGTCACAACCTCACTCAAGAGTTCTCTCTCATGTCCCAGACTAATTAGATAGTCCTTCACTTGACTAAAAGTCACTGGAAGCTTATTGACTGTTCCCTCTTCAGAAACTTGCTGAGATTGAAACTCAGCAGTAAGAATTTCCAGCTGGCTCTTGAGGCGTGCAGGTTCGAGACGTCTCTCTCGTACAATCTCACAACAACTTCCATGTCTTACTGTAGTCGTCTGCGGATGCGGCCTTGATTAGCAAATTCTGAAGGTGTGCATAGATCTTATAACCGGGTTGATCGAAGCGATCTCTAATAGAAGACAGAATTCTGTCACTTGTTGCATAATAGGTAATCTGGTATAGATCTTTCGGAGATTTGGGATGGCTGCCTTCGCCAATACCAGCCTCATACCGGTTTGGAGCTTTCCTCTTCCGTGGCATCCTAGGCTCGCTTACATTCACAGTTTCAGACTTCTTCACTACGTTTTGCGGGAATATATCAAACTCTTCATCAGTCCTCAATGCAGATATCACTTTGATTGTTACATTTGCTGCAACCTGGCTCTCTGCAGCCGACAGTTCTTTCTTTTGCAATGTACAGCTTAGGTTGTCAACTAACCTAAGTATCCTACTTCCAAGCATTACACCTAAAAGAAAATCAAATTTTGTCATCTCGGTCGCCTCTTCGTTTACTTTGGCAGACTCTTCCAAGTCTCTTCGAGCCATCTGCGAAAACTCCTCGAGGCTATTCTGTAGCACGGAATAGTTAGCCTCGACACTTGCCAAAGAGTCTGCTCTCACCGTCCATTTTGTAGAGCTTTTTCATGAGTCGTTTTGCTGTCTTTACACTGTTTTCTGCTTTGCCATTGGATCGATGGTGATGTGGACTACTAGTCTCATGCTGTATCTCCCACTGCTTCGTGAATGATCGAAATTCTCTTGATGTGAATTGCGTACTGTTGTCAGAAATGAGGACTTCCGGTATGGCATATCGAGAGAAGTGTTGTTTTATTTTCCTGATGACATCATCTGACGTTGTTGCTTGTAGTCTGTCAATCTCCCAGAAATTACTGTAGTAGTCGGTGACTATAATATAATCACGGCTCTTGAATTTGAGTAGATCTGCTCCTACTTTTGCCCATGGTATTGAAGGTACCTCGTGTGCTAACAAAGGTTCCTTCTGTTGCTTGTTGTCATAGTCTCGACGTATGAAACATTTCTGTACATGATTTCTAATATGGCTTGTCATACCCGGCCAATAGAGTGCTTCTCTGGCTCTTCTAATGCAAGCATTTGCTCCCATGTGTGAACTGTGTATTCGTTCTAGAGCAAATTTTCGAGCTGTTTGTGACACCACTAATGTATTTCCTTTCAAAACCATTCCTTGCTGCACGGTCAATTCATCCCGAATGTCGTAATATGGTGTAATGTATGATCGAAGACCGTACTTCGTGTCTGGCCATCCTTGTATGATGTATTGCTGTAGTTCTTGTAAACTCTGATCTTCTTGAGTAGCATTTTGAATGGTTTGTAGTGTAGTGCTTACCACCAGCAAGTGATTGATCATGTTGACCAACTCCAGTTCTTTCTCCCAATCACTTTACTGCTGCATGCTCTCTGTCTTGGTTGCGTCTACATCATATGCTAGGTATGCTTGCGACAGTGTCTGCCAGATATAACTCTTTACCTGGACAATACTGAATGTCAATTGAATACTTTTGTAATCGCATAAGCATTCTCTGTAAACGCTTTGGCGCAAATTGCAATGGTTTCTTGTGTATGGTAACAAGAGGCTTGCGATCCGATTCAATTGTGATGTCGCGTCCATAGGTGTAGGTATGAAATTTCTGCATAGCATATACAATTGCCAACATTTCCTTCTCAATCTCAGCCTACTGCTTCTCAGTTTCAGTCAACGCTCTGCTTGCATATGCTATTGGACCTCTACTTTGCATAGGCACAGCACCCAGTCCTGTCTGAGAGGCGTCACATTGGATTGTAGTTGGCAACTTTCCATCAAAGTATTTTAAGACAGGTGTCTGTGTGACTGCTGCTTTAATCTTGTCAAAAGCTTGCTGATGCTCTTCATTCCATTGCCACTGAATTCTTTGTTTCGTTAGTTGTCTCAATGGTTTATATAGGTCCGAGAGATGATCTAAGAATCGTGATAAATAGCCAGTCATTCCAATGAAACGACGTATTCCTGCAACATTCGTAGGCCTTGGCATCTTTTGGATTGCTTCTATTTTTGCGGAATCTGACATTAACCCATCTGACGAGAGTACATGTCCCACGTATTTCACCTTCTGTGTTGCTATTTGACATTTCTCTCCATTGAGCTCGATGCCTTTCTCCTGACATCTATCCAGTAACGCTGTCAAATTCTTGTCATGATCCTCTCTAGCAATAGCTTCTGTAGATCCCTTGCCAATTATCAAAATGTCATCTGCTACGGTATACACACCTCGAATTCCTTGAATAGCTGTATTCAATCGCTCCTGGAATATCTGTGGTGCTGCAGATATGCCAAATGGTAGCCTCTTCCAACGATATTTTCCAAAGGGTGTACCAAATGCGGTAAGCGTAATTACTACTTTGATCATCAAGACTTTTACGCCAGAATCCATTCCTCACGTCTAGCACACTGAATATTCGTGCTTCTGCTAGTTCTGGTAACAGGTCTTCTAAAGTAGACATGAGATATTGACTTCGAATGAGAGCTTTGTTGAGAGGTCTAGAATCGATGCATTCTCTAATCTTGCCGTTTGCTTTCTTTACCGTGACTAGACTGGAAATCCAATCTGTCGGCTGCTCTTCTTTTGCTATAACTCCCATTTCTTCCATTCGTTGTAGCTCCTTCTGCAGCTGCTCTTTGATAGCTATAGGCACTCTCCCAGCTGGTTGTTTTGTAGGCATGATAGTCTCATCCACCATCAGATGTACCTTGCCTGCTAATCGTCCCAGTTCTCCTTGGAAGACCAATGGATATTTCTGCATCACACTCTCTTTTGTCATTGGTTTCGTCTTGTGCCTTTGTTGTTTTTGCTGAGTTGTGACAGCTTGCACATTCTCCATACTTAGCTGTATAAGGCCCATTTCTTGCGCCGAGGAAACTCCAATAATCGACTCTGTTCCAGCGTCGTCAACAACCACAAACTCGCTGCGAAAGACATTCCCATTCTTTGGATCTCTCACTTCTAATGTGCATCTGCCCAGAGGCTCGATCCTGCTTCCGTCATACAGGGTTAACACTTGCTTTGTTTGCTCTAGACGCGTTGCTATGGGCACATCCTGTCGCCTAATGACGTTACACGTGGCACCTGTTTCGATTTGAAACTTGATCTGCCGTCGTTTGACATGTAGGTTAGCGTACAATCTGTTTGGATATGTTGTAGCGGAGTCGTTTAGCACATTGAGTGACTCATCATCGTCTGGAGTCAACGTCAAACTCACCAATTTGTGGTTTCCGTATTCTGGACTATCTGTGTCACTGCTTGACATATCACCTTGAACAAGATGCAGCTTGTGTCTTTTGTGGTCGTCGCTGTTGCTTCGACTTGCACATGTGAGCAAAATGATTCATCTTGTGGCACGTTTGACACTGTTTCCAAAAGGGTTGCTGTAAAACGCAGACTGCAGACTGCAGACTACGGAATGGGGACTTTGGCGCTTTCAAAGTTTAAAGACATGCGCACATTCGGGTTGCTATAAAACGCAGACTGCAGACTACGCAGACTGCAGACTACGCAGACTGCAGACTACGGAATGGGGACTTGCAGACTACGGAATGAGGACTTTGGCGGTTTCAAAGGCATGCGCACATTCTTATAAACATACCTTCGCGTGCCGATGCTTCCGGCCTTGCCTCATGTCATCGTCATGTTCAGTGAAACAGCACGGCTAAGCCTCTTCGAAGCTGCTTCTATCTCCATCTGTGGGAGCACGTATGTCGTCTTGATCTACGTCGATCGCATGCGCGACAACTAGATAGTGCACGAAACCAGGCGACCAACGCACTAGACAGCCTAGTGTTTCTCCAAGAGAGTCTGTTTGTAAAATGTTTCTGTTCATATTGTGTGTGGTGAAGCGATAGGTGGAAGCACGAGTTGAAGAATGGACGATGGGGCGGTCTACTTGAAAGAAAGGCGGTGACGTGTTGTCTTTGTCGTATTTATCTTTGTGCTTCCGTCTTCGGTCTTTAGATGCTAGGAGATAAAGCAGGTACTTGCTTTCGACCAACGTATGTTGCAGCGCATCGCAGTCGACTAGAGGAGATATATGTATGGATTCAGATAGGCTCTCTAGTGCGCAGTATCAGACAATGAAGCTGCATTAGATTGCTAGGACAGTGAAGATCACGACAATTGCTGCATCTTGGTTCGTCACTGTAAGAATGGTGCGGGAAGCGCATTGTCAACATGCAAAGTACTGGCGGCCTCAGTAGGTGTGGGAATGTACTTGTACGCGCGTAGATGTTCATTGTGTAGCCTCGCAAGCCAGGGTCTTCTGCGCAGTCGCTGAGCTAACCGCACGTGAATCACACGAGGAGGAGGAGCTTTTACCGGAATTGCTCCAGCGCGAGAAGAGCCTGGTCGCTTTCGAGAACGTCATAGTGACGTGAGACCTCCGATCCGGTTTCATAGCTTGATAAAGCTAATTCTATCAGGTAAGCATGTAGGTATGAAAGTTGAGAACACGCGACATCGCTTCACGCACTTGCTTGTTTTGCACGAAGTACGTAGTTGACATCATCGTTCGCTTCTAGTACGTATGTAGACAGCTCGGCCATGTAATATTCTGCAGTGTCACGACTTCTTTTCAGCATTCAGATTCGCCAACAGCACACCGCCGAATCTAGATCTGCAGCGCGGTAGTTTGAGAAGTGAACTCATTGTACGCGGTTAGTGTATATATGTAGCAGTCAGAGTCCGCGCATTGAAACAAGTCGTACGTAGTACACGTGCAACTACGAGTCAACTCTACACTTCCTGAACATGTTAGGTCCACTGCACTGCTGTTTTCCCATGCCTAGATGTTTCCAGTTCACCGTGAGGAGAGGCAATATCGTACAAAAATGCTGCTTGCCGAGTCGAGAGTACCGTCACATAGACTGCGTTAGCAAACACGCCAATCTGATCATGACGTGGAGAGGTCAACAAGCTCTAGGCCACTGTTTTCATGAACCATTGAGTGAAACTGGGCCGGCAGTTCTCACACCATTTCCCCCACAGACTATAGGTATCAGAGTAGACGCGCAAGAGTGGTGAACAGTTCTACGTCGGTTTCAATTCGCGCAAACCTGCAGATGAGTTCAGTAGAAAGAAACGTTGCTGGAGAGTGTAGGTTCAGCGAACCAGTCCCATGTAGGCCATTCCTACGCTCATTATTCACCAGCACTTTGTCCATCAACAGCTTCACTGGAGTTCGTGTTCACGCGCTCTCCGCGGAGGGCTACCGCTCTGCTTCATGTATCAGCGCAATTACATTAACGAGCTCTTTAGGAAATCGAATTAGCCTTATGCAAGCTATGAAACTGGATCGGGGATCCACGTCACTATGACGTTCTCGAAAGCGACCAGGCTCTTCTCGCGCTGGAGCAATTCCGGTAAAAGCTGCTCCTCCTCGTGTGATTCACGTGCGGTTAGCTCAGCGACTGTGCGGAAGAGCCTGGCTTGCGAGGCTATCGAAGAGCTGCCACGATCGCTAGAACTGTTCCCCGCAACGCCAGCAACTTCTTCGAAGTGACGATGTCCAGCGGGAGTACCGAAACGGCGCAATTCGGCACGAGTGGTGACCTCGGGGAACAGATTCAGGTGAGTACTGCACATGACTTTCAGTTCTGCTGCTCGGCTACATGCTGTACAGAGACTATTTGTTCGTGGGGACTATTTCGTCGCGAGCAATAATCTCGCTCTTATTTGGTTTCCGAAACCGTTTAGCTGGGCTTATTTGGTTTCCGCCACCTGCAGGGACTGTTTGGTCGCGTGGACTATTTGGTTTCGCATTTAGTGCGCCTCGAATCGGCACTCTCCAACTCTTAGAGACGAACGCGAACGACGATGGCCATGATAATTTTTACGCATCTCCCAGACGTCTCGATGAGCCGAAATCGAGTGCGACGTGCTTCTTCTTCGTTTGTATTTGGCTTCATATGAATGCCAAAGTCATTGCGACATTGTCGATCGCAATTTTGCGTGTCTGACGTTTCGTATTGAGGCAAATCTCGGCTCGTCTGATAGCGGGCGTGTCGAAAGTACGTAATGGAGTAAGAATGTACTGTGGGTTACAAGGTAAACAAACATCTGTGTGTTGTTGCACTATAGCTAGCGAGGACGACTACAGTTGTAGATATAACACAGCGTTTCCAAAGTGGAAAGTCGCTTGACAGCGGACTAGAAGGTTTGTACACTAGAGCGACGCCCCTGTTATCGGACACCATCAATCATCGGACAGCCATACAAGAAGTAAACGAAGTAAGACTGAGCTTTGCTAGAGGCCACAGTAAGAAGGATTAGTAAAGACTGTGATTCCAGACGTGGGACTTCCAAAGGCTTGAAACGGTTATGCTAGGACGGTAAACGTGATCTTTCTCTTTGCGACCCCCGTCATCGGACACCACCATCATTCACCGGACACGACCTCTCCCATGAAAACGCACAGGCAATTCTGCAACTTCGCACCCGAGATAGGTTTATAGGTGACTAGCTAACACAACAACACTATCACTGTCTCCGTTTGCTAATCTCCAGGAGAGATAGCGCACGCTCATTGAGTCGAGGTAACGCCCCTTTCGTCGGACAGTCTTTTCTTTCTTTGCAGCAGGAGTCTGCAGGTAATAATGTCATGAAAGAGAGAGTTTGAAGGATATATCCTACGGCCCCCATTCGTTTGACCTTTATTTGACTCAGCAATGGTTAGTAGCGGAAACTGCTGAATTTTCTCTGCTGACAAGCTCACTCTGTTGGCATCTACTAGCCCTCCGGTACTGTCTAGTCTTCCCAGCGTAAGAATTTGAACTCCTGAGTGTCTTGCAGCGCAATTGCACAGGCTTCATGCACCGGATGTAGCAGGCGATTCACGTCATCCATGTTCGAGCTTTGCGGTGAGCACATTCTCCCAACTCACACAGGAACAGCCCGTGCTTTCCTTTCGAGGCCCCTAAATTGTTACTTGGCTCTGACTAAGACGTGTGCAGGTGTTTCTATCTCAGTTTGATATCTACCATTGCCTGCATGATCTTGCACCGTCACGAAGTGCAACACGTCATCGTTGGTACAACCAGCTGTACTGAATGCATGAACTTTATTTACTATCAGAGCAGCTAGAACCTTCACCCCTGCTTCTCGTAGGTAAAGTTGAATTAGATTACGTCAAGTCCTTGTCAAAGCGCTCTACGCAACGATCGACTTTCTTTGTAAAGGGTAAAAGTGCGTTTTAGCACTTCAATCCTGCCCTCTCATCGGTTTCGGTTGTCGTCTTCTTTGTTGAACGGCTAGTTCGTTCAAGCGACATCTTTTACACGTCCTAGTGGGGGCGTGGTTGTATGAGAAATGACTCAGAATTGCCATCAAGCACTCTAGGCAAGTGCTCTGCGTTCTGCGGCGTTTCAGATAGCTGAATTTAATCAACTGCAGTTATTTGAAACCTAGAGCTGTTGCTGAGAAGGTAGGAAGGCAAGAAAATGGGTGTCCGACGATTGGGGCCGTTAGCACGGTCGTTTGACCGACTGTAACTCATACAGATCTTGGCTGACATGCAGGGTAACAACACGATTTGTAGGTAAAGAGTTGTTGATTAGCGATATATAAGTAACTAGGCTGAAGGATGCGTGTGTGCAATTTAAACGCTACTGTCCGGTGAACGATGCGTTTGTCCGATGAACGGGGTATGCAAGGCTCCGCACAGTTTTCAATCTCACTCTAAGCAGAGAAGAGGTACAATGCTCTCTTTTGGTGTGCTCGATTACAACTTGGATACCTACATTTATGATGTGTTAGAGACTGCGTTCAAAAACGGATAACTGAGAACTCGCGTCCGGAATATGATGGTGTCCGAGGAACGGGGCCGCGCTCTACACTAAATTCGCTAGGTAGTAAAGTATACTATTCGTATAGCCTCGCAGAACTTCAGTTAGCTAGACTAGTATTCCCTCGCACTTTAAAAAAAAACTACATTACTCTGCAACGCCAAGTTTGGTTGGACGCGTATACTTTCAGGAAAGCTTCTTCCAGGATACTGATAACGCCACAAAGTGAGAAACATGAGAAGTGGTACAATCGTTTCAATGAAATATTATCGCCGATCTCTAGAAGTCAAAGCAAAAACGTAATTATTAAAAATAAAAAACAATCTTGAATACGCTACCAAGGCACACAAAGAACAACCAAAACAACAGAGATAGACAAAGAGACCGAGGAACAGCCAAACTTAAGCATTGGTTCAGAAATAATATTGGACAACAATAGCACGGTACACAAAAAAAACAAGCAAACGACAGACGGACAGACAGACAGAAAGACAGAGAGACAAACAAACAGACAGACATCATCAGACGTCATCAATTGTCACCCCCGAACGTCATCAACTGTCATCCCCCCCGGATGTCATCAACTGTCACTCCCAACGTCATCAAGTTTCCCGTAACTTTAAAATCAAATTAGCGTTATAGAACTAATCCAATAAACATACCATACGGGATGCTATGACCATTGTTTGTGTAGCCTCAAACTTCCAGACCAGAGTGCGCACGAAGCGCGAGAACTCTAGTCTGGACCAAGTCGATACTAAAATGATTTCGGAAATAGCCTTCTAAGCCAATCAGCTCCTTATACCTGGAATGTCGATTGTAAATTGATTGGTTTAGTAGTAATTGGTTATGCTAAGTGCACTAGCGCTGATTGCCCTCGTGTGAAACCCGCGTGGGCGACTAAGTGCACGCCAGAGCTGTGATGAAGACTCTGGTGCACGCACGCATCTTAGTTTTAGTAAGGCCAATAGAGATGGCATGTGAGTTAGTTGTGAAGATTTTTTGCCGCGATGAAGGCTAGCTAGTTAATTGTCTCTCGTCCAGAGTCTGTCTGTCGTCTAGGGTAATCCTGTCGGTCTGTCTACTTGCTTGTACGTACCTACATGTTGGTCTACGCTCTGGTGGCATGCATGCACATGAGCGCGTGTCTTTAGAAAAATGGTCTGTCTGATTGTTTTGTCTGTGTGTCTGTCTGGGTGCATGTTGGTCCGTTTGTCAGGCTGTTTATACCTACAATGTACAAAACTAAATACTATGAAGTAGAGAACACAGAGATATTGCGACTGTTTCAGTTAGTTGTTTGTCTGCATGTCTGTGTGTTTGTTTGTCTGTCTACTTACCCGTTTGTTTGTCTGCTTCCATTTCATTCATCATATCTGTTGCATTCATTGCATGAAAGGCAACAAATTGGTCTATAGGGACACTAGCACCCACTGCTGTTTATAATTAACATAAATTATAAATTACTACTTTAGATTAATAGCTAAAGGACAAGTATCTAGAAATTTGATTCGGATGGTCAAGTGAGTGACTGCTAAGCACATATGGTGTATCAATGCTTAGTCGTGCGAAAGTGCCATTTGCTGTCTGAATCAAATTGCCAATCATAATTAATTATGTTAATTAATTAATTGATATCCGGGATCCGTACATCCCTGTCTATGCATTTTCCATTGATGAACTGTTGCTGTAATGTACTTGCTACCTAGTTTATATTAACAAAATATAAAATATTAAAATATAAATTTTTTAATTAATTAATTATTTACTAACTCAATATGTACTAACTTCACGTGTAACTACAAATGGGGTGCAAATACTGAAAAAGTGTTGTTTTATAATTTGAAAACATTGGGTGTAATGATGTGGGTTATCACCTAATTCTAGGAAAACATCAGTCAATAACATGCAACCATAAAATTCACTAAAATTAAATTATAACTAAATAAACTAAAATAATAAATTAAAAGAAAATAGATTATGATTAAATAAATAAATAAAATTAAAAAATTAAATTAAAGAGATAAAATAAAATGAACAAATTGAATTATAATAAATACATTGAATAATTTTAAATTGTGATTAAATAAAATTAAATAAGTTAAATAAGTTAAAATAAAATAAATTACAATTAAATAAATTAAATTAATAAATAAAATTAAATTAATAAAATAAATAGTTAAATTAATTAATTAAATTAAAAATAAATTAATGAGATAAAATAAAATAAATAAATAAAATTATAATAAATATATAAAATAGTTTTAAATTGTGATTAAATAAAATTGAATAAGTTAAATTAATAAATTAAAATAAAATAAATTAAATCAACAAATAAAATAAGATAAAATAAATATAATAAATAAATAAAATTAACTTAATGAAATAAAATAAAATTAACAAATTAAATTATAATAAAATAAATAAAATTGACTAAATTAATAAATTAAATAATTTAAATTGTGATTAAATGAAATTAAATAAGTTAAATTAATAAATTAAATAAAATGAATCTTAATTAAATAAATTAAATCAGTCAATAAAGTAAAATAAAATAAATGAAATTAATAAAATTAAATTAAATTAATAAAATAAAATAAATAAAATTACAAAAAATTAAATTAATGAGATAAGATAAAATAAACAAATTAAATTATAATAAAATAAATAAAATATTTAAAATTGTAATTAAATAAAATTGAATAAATTAAATTAATAAATTAAATTAAAATAAATTATAATTAAATAAATTAAATCAATAAATAAAGTAAAATAAAATAACTAAAATTAATTAATAAAGAGAGTTAAATTAATTAAATTAAAAAATTAAATTAATGAGCTAAAATAAAATTAACAAATTAATTTACAATAAATATAATAAAATAAAATAAAATAAATAAAATAAATAAAACAAATAAAATAAAATAAATAAATAAAGTAAATAAATAAATAAAATAAATAAATAAAATAAATAAATAAAATAAATAAAACAAATAAAATAAAATAAATAAATAAAGTAAATAAATAAATAAAATAAATAAATAAATAAAATAAATAAAATAAATAAAATAAAATAAATAAATAAATAAAATAAATAAATAAAATAAACAAATAAAATAAAATAAATAAATAAAATAAATAAATAAAATACATGAATAAAATAAATAAAAGAAATAAATAAAATAAATCTAATTGAATAAATTAAATAATTAGTATTCATTCAAAGCTGAGATTCCAGTGAATCAATCCTCTAGTGAAGGAACAGAGATCCATGCTTCATTGCAGTACAACTCTGACAGCCAATTATCACAGACAATTCATTAGAGTTGATCATGCAAAGAGCAACCACGTTAGACACCGTCTGCCATCATCATCTCAAATTCAACCGACTGCATAACGAGTCGGCCACGTCCAACACAACACACACACACACACACACACACACACACACACACACACACACACACACACACACACACAATGATATCCAACACAAGAAACTACCGACTCAATACATTCCACACACAAACCTATCATCATCGTTCATGTCGCATATCCAACTAGGTATCTACTTCCGATGTCTTACAGTACGATCAGCGTCGCTTCTGTATGCGATGCCACACCTTGCAGAGAGGGACTACTCGTCTGAGGTTGCCGGCCTCCTCTAGGCTGCCTCCGTTGTCTTTGTGGTAAAGGAAGGGGGTCGTCGTTGTGCTGTTTTGAATCACTATTACTTAGTCTTTTCTCTTCGTTACCTCGTCTGTCGTCAGTATCTTTCATATTAGTTTGTCTCTTCTCATCTCTTCGTGCTTTAGTTTTCTCGTTGGTTTGGAGCGCTTGCTCTTTGGGGTCGTCACGCCTCTTCTCATCCATCTGTCTCTTGTCGTCTGTCTGTCTCTTCTTGGATGATTTTGTTGAGGGTTTGGTATGCTGGTGAGATGCTGAAGGTCGGTCTTGGCTGCTGGGATTGGATGGTGGCTTGGCTTGACGTTTGACTTCTTGTTTAGTGGAGGATTGATGCGAGTGGGAGGGTTGGCCTTTTACAAAGCCGTTGGTAAGTCGTGGACCTAGGAAAACAAGGGGAATGTAATCAAAGAACGCAGCTACTCTGTCTGTCTGGCCATCTGTCGATCCGTAAGTCTGTCTGTCTATCTGTCAGTCCATCTGTATGTCTGTCCATTGTCTGTCTGCCCATCTGTCCTTCAGTCTATCTGTCCATCTGTCCGTCAGTCTGTTTGTCTGTATCTGTCTGTCCATCTGTCCGTCAGTCTGTCTTTCCATGTGTCCATCTGCCTGTTTGTCCATCTGTCTTTCTATCTGTCCATCTGTCTGTTTGTCCGTCTGTCACTCTGTCTGCCTGTCAGTTTGTCTGCCTCTCTGTCTATCTGTCCTTCTGTCCATCAGTCTGTCTGTCTGTCCATCTGTCCGTCTATCTACCTGTCTGTCCATCTGTCCATCTGTCTGCCTGTCAGCTTTTAAGTTTATACCTTGTTTGTGTGACATCGCACTCTGCTGGCTCACTACTTCCTTCAGCTTGGCATGCAACTCTGCTTGCAGCCGTAAAGCATCTACTCCATTGTGTACCTCGACATCAACCTGCTTTCCTATAGACTCAGAATGACCGACGCTTTCTGCTTTGGCTTCTACATCACGTTGTTCAACAGTTTTTGAATGAGTGTTGTCAGATGGAGTATGTTCAGGTGCCTTGCTAGGATTACTTGGAACAGCTTTATGTCCGGAATACAAGTGACGAATTTCAGACACTATAACGTGCAAGGTGGAATGAACGTCAATGGGTATTGTGTGGGGTGATGACTACCCAAGCAAAAAATTGAGGAAATGATGGAAACAGATGCCATGCATGCAAGCACACACCCACACACGCCCACACCAAACACCCCACACACACACACACACCAAAGACACACACACACACACACACACACACACACACACACACACACACACACACACACACACACAAACACACACACCAAACACACACACACACACACACACACACCAAAGACACACACACACACACACACACACACACACACACAAACACACACACCAAACACACACACACACACACACACACACACACACACACACACACACACAAACATTCCATGTCTACGCCTACCTTTTCCAAACTGTTTTATTTCCTACAACACCAACAAACAACACAATCACCAACCCAATATCTCCCATATCATTCACTCATTATCTCACCTTCTCCAAACCATATGCCGTACCACTAAACCACTCCATCTTAGCCAACTCATCGTCAATCCTCCTTTCTGATACAAAATGTTTGATTTCGCCTCTCAACTCGGATGCCCTCCCCTCGGACAACGAACCCATGCTCTCTGCTTGAAGCAACAATTTCTCCGCACTCTGATGGCGACCACATAACAGCTTCTCGCCTTGAGACTGCACAACGGAGAGCATTTCCAACAGCTCGCGTTCACGATCGGTGACACTAACACACAAAGTCAGGTGAATGTTAGTACTAAGTCGTGTAATTAGTAAAAATCACGTGACTGTTAGTTGTGGAATAGTAAATATCACTTGACTGTTAGTAAAAATCACGTGCATGTTAGCAAAAGTCACGTGACCCCTAGTATAAAGTTGTGCAATTGTTAGTAACAAGTCACGTGACTGTTAGTACAAAGTTGCACAATAGTTAGTAAAAGTCGCTTCACTGTTAGTAAGTCACGTGACAGTTAATACAAAGATATGCAATTGTTAGTAATAAGTCACGTGACTGCTAGTACAGAGTCGCGCAATTGTTAGTAAAAAATGCCATGTGACTGTTATCAAAAGGTCACGTGACAGTTAGTACAAAGTTGTGCTGTTAGCAAAAAGTCATGTGATTGTTAGTACAAAGTTGTGTGGCTGTTAGTACAAAGTCATGTGTTAGTAAATGTCACGTGACTGTTAGTGTAAAGTCCTGTAATTGTTAGTAAAAAAATTAGTACAAAGTCCTGTAATTGTAGTACAATGTCACGAGACTGTTAGTAAAGTCACGTGACTATTAATACAAGGTCCTGCAATTGTTAGTAAAATGTCACGTGACTATTAGTACAAAGTCCTGTAATTGTAGTAAAATGTCACGTGACTATTAGAGTCGTGTAACTGTTGGCAGAAAGTCACGTGGCTGTTAATATCAAACAATTTCTAACATAACAAATTTTGGTTCTTGTGTTGTCATGGTTACAAATGTAGACAAGCAATGCATTGTTTACTACGTCGTCTGTCCAGCTGAAAAATAATCAAAATTTATCCAATCTACATACCACTGCTGTAGTCTCGCAAATTCTTGTTTAATTCTTCTCTCAGCAACTTGGAAATTCTATATAAAATGAGTGTAAAAATAGTGACACAGCACTCATTGGTTACATAGTGAAATACCTCATGTTGTAAAGTTTGATATCGAGGCAACTGGACGGTCGTCTTGTTGAGTTCTTTGAGTAGTTTCTTTCCGCCTTCTTTCAGACCGCCGGTTGTGCTGCTGCTGCCACAGCTGCCTGTACTGCTCACAGAGTCTTGACGCGAGTGACGACGTGTGAGGTCTGTGTCATGGGTGTAGCCTACGAGGTAGAAAACGGAGGCAACATAAATACGTGTGTATGTGGAATATCTTAATGTAATAAAATACTGTTTTATTTGCAAATTTTTTTAAAAAAATTGAACATAATTAATTAAATCTTGACCCTAGTTGGTACTGATATCAAACGTATAGGTAATATTAAATTATTATAAATTTGATATCAAACTTATAGGTACTAATAAATTATTTTATGTAAAAAAAATTGATAAATTTTATATCAAACTTGTATAGGTAACAATAAATTATTTTATGCAAAAAATTGATAAATTTGACATCAACCTTATAAGTAATAATAAATTATTTTATGTAAAAATTGATAAATTTGATATCAAACTTATAGGTAATAATAAATTATTCTATGTGATAAACTGATAAAATTTATATCAATACCCTCTACAAGGCATAATTTATCCGGTATCGCATCGCAGTTTGCAAATCAATTTTTGCATGTTGTGAAACAAAGTCAGCTACGTGTCACACAAACCACGATGCGGAATCAGAATGTCCCATCCAAGTACAGTAGGAGTCTAACTAAAAACCTCATAATGGTGCACCCTTGCATTGCAAAGTGGTGAGAAGATACTATATATAATATACTAGTATATCTTTATTTAATTATGAACCATCTGTACTTGAGTGGTCATGCTGTGCAATACATGAAACTAAAGCACATTAGCAGAAAACCTGCCCAAACTATCATCTCATTAGCAGAAGGGATGGCAACAGAAACAGAAACTTGAAACAAGATAGCTATTGAGACTTCCATTGTAACTATGTAACAAGGTAAAAAAGGAACAAAAGTAAGTAACAGTGTAGTCAATGTACTTGCACTTTTACATCGTAGCTAATGTAGAAGGTCACTACCAACTAAAATAACAAACAATCATGCAATGTGTAGTTGCATGGGACTTTCCAATGTAAAGGTCAACACAAACAGCACTGTCACAGAAACACGGGAAGTACAAACAGCACAGCTTTTCCAACCTACTTAAAAAGTTGACAAGCTTTGAGTTTGTGTTGCATATGCTATTTTTCAACGTTCTGCTGAACCCTCTAGCTACATTGTCATGTCATCTGCAAGGTCATTCCGCTGACTTGCCGTTCGCCATTGCTAACTTAGACTCGGTTTATCTTATCTTTGAAAATTTGAAGGTTGACAACCCTGAAGTGCCATCGGAGCTGTCACAGTTTATTGCAGCCGCAGAGAAAGATGACCAGCTGCATTTTCAAAATGTAAAGCTGTCAGGCGTACAGCCAAACGTACTTAGAGTGCATTTATGATGTCGAGATCACTTTACACCAAAGCTATTGGAAAATGCATTCACAATCGTTTTGACGATTTACAACAGGGATTTTTTAAAGCAGTTTGTCTCCTTGACATTAATCTGTGGCTGACTGACCGAGATGATCTTGCAGCCTTTGGTGTAGCTGATGTGTCTCTTGCTGTAGAGCACTTCCGTCGTCTTCTATTAAATAACAACGTATTGCAGGATAGGGTAATGACAGACTTGACCTTCTTGAGATGTACTGGATCGATAACTTAATTAATTGCGACACCATCCAAAAAAATACTGTATGGTCACTGCTTCTGTCTGCTTCAGTACAAAGAGATATTTCCAAACTTTGTGCAATTGGTGTGCATACTGCTGGTGTTTCCAGTCAGCAATGCCATAGTGGAGCATGGTTTCAGTGCTATGAGGAGGATAAAAAGTGACTGGCGGTCAAGTCTTAGTGAAGATACCTTAGATCACTTGATGAGGATTAGCGTTAATGGTCTGCCATTGGCACAGTTTGACCCTACACTTGCAGTCCAATGGTTCTTCAGCACTCCAAGGAGGCCACACATTCAGCCATATGGTTAAAAAACCAAAAGTTAATGAATAGCATATTTTGCTTCTAAAATTTGCATGGGCAGGGTGCCACTTGCTACTATTCAAGTAACTTCGTTTCCACTTAGCTAAAGGGAATTGTGTTATAATAACAAATTTAATAGTATCATCACTATTCACAGTTTGGCACTGACTTTGAACTTGCACCTGTAGACTAGAAAAGCATGAACTGTCTGGGTATTTAATTAATTAATTAATTAATTGCTGTTTTGTAAAAATATGGTTGCGACGCAATTTTACATTACTGCTACTCAATTTGCAATTTGTGTAGCAATACCGCTACGCAAAAAAAAGAAAAAGTAAATTATGCCCTGCTCTAGAATAAAGACTGAATCAAATTTATGTGTCCAAACTCTAAAACAGAATTGTTTGATGTGTAGCTTAAATTGATAGAAAAATAAATATAAAATATATTATGTTATTACATCTATTTATCTGTTAGTTGTTGACCAGTATGCTCACACACACACACACACACAGACACACACAGACACACACAGACACACAGGGTTGCCCGGCAAAAGCGTGTCTTACAACCAAATATGGTTACTACCAAAGTACAGGAAGTACAGTGTACTGTTGCCTTCCTGCTGTCAACTGTTACCCTAAACGTTAAGACACGGAAAGTGTAAGTCTAACCACAACTACAAGATTCCACACACCAGCCTGTTTATCCGGGTTGTATGCATTGCTACCATGTGTATGCATACACTCAGTGACTGTACATGTATGTGCACAGTCCAACAGATACACATCCGGGACATATATCAGAGTCGTCTCCCCTCGCACAGCCGCATGCCGGGTTCGCGTATATGCACAATTGTCTGCTATCTATTTCCTGCTGCAGCAGACAAATGCATCGCGAAGCGATACAATCACCCATTATCGTCAGTGACAGTCTTCTCATTGGGCTTCTCTGCATGAGCATCCGGGATCCCACGCCATCACCGACACTCACCGTTTGCTGCCGCAACAGCTTTCTCCTCCACTGCTGATTCACTCCGCTCTCCACCCTCCTGCACAACGGCATGACTCGCTTCGTTCCCGACTGTCGCTTCTACACACAAATAAAGACAAACCACTAACGGCCACGCCTACTCGTCCACTTATCTCCTCGTTTGTCCCTCTAACCTGTTGCCTCGGGCGTCTTTTGGCGTGCCAACGCCGTTTTCTTGCTCTTCGTCGGCGCTTGACGAAGCTTCGACTGCCAGCGAGAGCACGAAACGACATTTACGCCGGAAAATTTTTTAACCGACGCCCACGCGTGGTGGTGCCAGTCACTACAAATGTTTACCTTTCTGCGCTGAAACGTCCACTGTTCGAGCTCCTGGCGGCCGCCGTCTAGAAAGAAAGACTGAGCATTAGAAAGGTAAACAGTAAACAGAGAGAAATGGGTGCGTCAACCTTTTGTTAGAGCAGAAATCGCTTGTTCAACCGAGTAGTCGCACGTCTGTAGGACCGTGACGATGTCGGTCTTTTTCGCCGACGGTACGGCTGCTCGAATAAACTCAATCTAGACGAGAGCAGATGGAAATGAGAGGCAAAGTGGGAGGCTTGTGATTGAGTCGTTCTCTCACCTTTTCTTTCATGCTGGACGGTGAGGAGGAGGAGAAAGTTGCCATCGTGTGGTGATGAGTGGAGTTGAGGTGGTCGGTGGTGGATGAGGCTGGTAGGTCGACGAGTCAAGAAGCGAATGAAGCCGGAGAGGTTGATTGATTATTGACTACAGGGTGAAGGTCAAGTTATTGATATTGATGCAGTTAGGGAGATCACGTGGTCTACAGACACAGTATTGATATTAACTTAAGGTAAATCTAACAATAAAATTTATTGTTTTTAATAATGTATTATAAATTATAAATGTAAAAATTAAATTTGGCTTAATTAATAAATCAAACACCAATCACGAAATAAATATTAAAATTAGTACATTTTATATCAATTTAAATATATAAAATTATTTTAATTAAGTTAATGCATTGTATTAGATACAACATTTATTTACGTTGCATTGATTGCTACAGTACAGTACAGCAGGCAGCACTCATTCTTTGCAACAAGCGCGCGCGCGTTAGACATTGACCAATACGCTCGTTAGACACCGCGTGTGTGAGTGTGTGTGTGCTAGCGCGCGTTAGACACCAATTAAAGTGCGCGTTAGACACTAACCCAAGCGCGCGTTAGACACTTTTTACAAAGGGCGTGGCTATGCAGTTACAGTTTGCTTGCAGTTGTGCAGCACTCGTCGCCGTCGTCTGCTACATCAACTCACTCCACTGCACGTTCTGCTTCGACGACCAATCTGCCGTCGTCGAGAACGAGGACCTACGACCGGAATCCTCATTCCTCAGTCTCTTCCGGAATGACTTCTGGGGCACGCCCATGTCACAAGATGGCAGCCACAAATCATACCGACCTCTCACTGTTGCATCATTCCGCATCAACTACGCACTGGGTGGTCTTGATCCCTGGGGATATCATCTAATGAACGTTTTGCTACATGGTGTTGTATGTTACATGTTTGTGTGTTTGTCCAACTTGGTGTTGAACGATGCTACATCGAGCCTCGTGTGTGGACTGTTGTTTGCTGTACATCCTATACACACCGAGGCGGTGGCTGGAATTGTGGGACGAGCAGAATCGTTGTCTGCGATTTTTTTCATCTCGAGCTTTGGGTGTTACACTCGCAGCATTGAGGGTTACGACCGAACGCGATATGGTTATCTCGTTGGAGCGATAATACTCTGTGTTGCATCGACTCTGTGTAAAGAGCAAGGCATCACGGTCGTCGCCGTTTGCTGTGTGTACGATCTATTTGTTGCTCATGGAGTTGATATCAATGAACTGCTGGAATCAATAAAACAAATTTTATTGGAACGATCATTTCCGTCTTGGTTCCGGCCTGTTTTCATTCGATGCTCTGTTCTGCTGTTTAGTACTTTGTTTCTCATGTTACTTCGTATTCGTATTATGGGAGCCGAGTTGCCCGTCTTCACACAGTTTGACAACCCAGCAGCGGCTTCACCGACTCCGACTCGTCAGCTCACGTTTGCTTATTTATTATTTATCAATGCCGGATTGCTGTTGCTGCCGTTGCACCTTTGCTGTGATTGGACGATGCAAACGATCCCGCTGGTCGAGAGCATCATGGATTGGAGGAATATGGGCACTATGGGATTATTGATATCAATGGGGTTACTCAGTTGGTACTGCGCATTTGGTAAAGAATTTGAAAAGAAAGGCGTGATTGCTGCTCTGTCGCTGATCGTGTTTCCATTCATTCCTGCATCGAATCTCTTTTTTCCGGTCGGATTCGTTGTAGCAGAGAGGATCCTCTATGTGCCCAGCATGGGGTATATACTGTTGGTCGTCATCGGATGGAAAAAACTTCGAAACGAATACAAAACAATATCCAACATATTGATTTCAATGATATTAATATTTTTTGCTCTCAAGACGGTTGATCGTAATCCGGAATGGTTCAGTGATGAGACGCTATTTAAAGCTGCAATTCGAGTGAATCCTCGTAATGCGAAACTGTACAACAACTTGGGTCACGTGTATGAAGACCGACGCGAACTGACAACTGCTGAGAGTTATTTTCATCAAGCAGTCGACATCCAACCGGATGACATCGGCAGTCACATAAACATGGGACGTATACTCAAGGCACTAGAGAGATACGACGAGAGCGAAGTATCATACCAGAATGCAATGGACATGATGCCGAAACTCGACGGCAAACTCAAGAAATTCCGTGTAGCGCCGTCTCACATCAACGTGTACTACAACCTGGCTAATCTAATTAAACGGGATCCGGCACGGTTACATGAAGCGGAGCAACTCTATCGAACGGCCATCAAAATGAAACCGAATTTTGAATCGGCTCACATGAACCTTGGCGACGTCCTACTCAAACTGAATCGAATCGACGAGGCGGAGAAAGCCTACAAGAAGGCAATAGAAATTAAACCGAAATATGCGGACGCACACTTCAATTTGGGAGTCGTTTGTCTGTCTAAGAATTTACAAACGGATGCCACAGTGAGTTTTCGAAATGCATTGAGATTTGATCCAAACCATGTGTTGTCGATGGTCAATCTTGCTCTTGTGATTCAAGACTCGAAGGAGGTGAGCGATACGGACGAAGCTGTTCGTTTATATAAACGAGTGCTAGAGTTGGATCCGACCAATGAGAAGGCGTTGTTCAATATGGGTGTCATAGCAATGGATTTAAATCAACCGGAAGAGGCAGAGAGATGGTTTAAGAAATCGGCGACGGAACATCCGAACTCACGAAGCGCAAGCTTCAATTTGGCTCTTTTGTATAGCCAGCATGATCGGATCGGTGAGAGTATAAAGATCCTTTCATCACTTGTGAAGAAGTTTCCGACTCATGCCAATTCGCATCAGTTATTGGGTGACTTGTACGTCGGTGTGAAGCAATACGCTGATGCTGTGGATGCTTATTTGGGTTGTATGGAGGCTGATCCACGGCATGTCACATGCAGGCATAATGTGGGTGTGGCTTATGTTGAGTTGGGACGATTTGAAGATGCGGAGATGAGCTTCAAGAAAACGTTGGAACTTGATCCGGCGTATGGCAGTGCGAAGAGACATCTGCAGCTGATAAGACAGAAAATTGTAGAAAGGAATAAAAGTAAAGTGTGATAGTGGAAATGACTATTGATGTATTGTACTGTACTGTACTGTACTGTAGTGTACTGTACTGTAGTGTACTGTACTGTAGTGTGCTGTACTGTACTGTACTGTGCTGTATTGTACCGTACTGTACTGTACTGTATTGTACTGTACTGTACTGTTACTGTATATAGGATAGGCAATATATACGTGTAATTGTCAATGGTACAGTAGTTATGAAGAGAAAATGATTTGGAGACACCTGCAGTAAATATTAAAGTAAATAGATAGATAAATAAATAGATAAATAATAAATAATGTTGATAATGATGGTATGTAATCAGTCAACCCTCTCAGTGTATAATAGATAAATAAATAATAAATATTAAATAAAAAAGTAATAAAAAAATAAATAAATAATAAATGTAAAATAAATAATAAATAAGTAAATAACTAACTAACTAACTAAATAATAAATAATTAAATAATAAATAATTAAATAATAAATAATTAAATAATAAATAATTAAATAATAAATAATTAAATAATAAATAAATAAATAAATAATAAACAATAAAACAAATAATAAATAAATAAATAAAAAAATTAATAATAAATAAATAAATAAATGATAAATATCAAATAAATAAATAAATAATAATAAAAAAATACATAAATAAATAAATGATAAATATCAAATAAATAA
This sequence comes from Corticium candelabrum, assembly GCF_963422355.1. Lineage (NCBI taxonomy): Eukaryota > Metazoa > Porifera > Homoscleromorpha > Homosclerophorida > Plakinidae > Corticium > Corticium candelabrum. The sequence continues at coordinate 4,263,483 of NC_085102.1, forward strand.
TAAAAAAATTAATAAGTAAATAAATAAATAATAAATAAATAAATAATAAATAAATACATAATAAATAATTAAATAATAAATAAATGAATAAATAATAAACAATAAAACAAATAATAAATAAATAAATAATAAATAAATAAATAAATGATAAATATCAAATAAATAAATAAATAAATAATAAAAAAAATAAAAAAATAAAAAATAAGTAAATAAATAAATAAATAAATAATTAACAAATATTATAATAAATAAATATATAAATAAATAAAAATATATAAATTTTATGTTTGATGTACGTACAGTCTAGTAGAATTACTGTTGCTTGTTTAATATCAAGCAAACAGTGAACAACAGTTTATCTTTCTATTAATTATTTATTATATTATTTAAATGTAGTTCCTGTAAGTAATTAATTAACTGTCGCATTTCAATTCTATGTACAAGCAAACACTACAAAACTCTACAGCTAATTGTACTCCATCAGGCATCTCACCTCTTTTAGCGCGCGCTAGCAGCAAATAGCAGCGGTGTCTGCACGCGCGTTAAGAGGGCTGTATTCTCGTTGATATTAATTTATGTTAATTAAATAAATTAACATAATAGTATTAATATTAAAAATTAATGTAATTAATTACTTGTGATACTGCTGTTCAAAATTAATAAAAATTTTAAAATTATCACCCTGCCACTTTCTGACTTTTCCAGTGTGTACACACTGTGTAAGTACTCGACCTAAGTAATTATACTGCGCATGCGCACACGAGTACTTACTGCACCAATTCTGTATTTTCTGTTTCATTTCGGAAACGTCGATAAACGGTCTGTTGGAACACTCACCCACACAACGGTCATACAACCACCCAGTTGCGTTCGTCTGTTCGTCATGACTACAGGTCGGGTAACCCAGTTCCTCCCTAGCAACACTTCTCATTCAATTTCCTCTCCAACTCACAATATAGACGACTGTCATCGATCATCGCCTCTAGCTATGCGAGAAACGCGTCTGAGAACGTTATCCAACTCGGATTCATTCAGCAAGGTCGCTTAGATGCGCATATGTGACCGTTTAGAGGGTGTAGTGAGTGTATGACGTCGTTGCGGTTCGTTTCCTTGCAGGGAGGTGAAATCCGTGTGAAGTTTGAGTACCAGGATGAGAAGCGGTGTGTGTGTGTGTGTGTGTGTGTGTGTGTGTGTGTGTGTGTGTGTGTGTCGTGTGTGTGTGTGTGTGTGTGTGTGTGTGTGTGTGTGTCGTGTGTGTGTGTGTGTCGTGTGTGTCGTGTGTGTGTGTGTGTGTGTGTGTGTGTGTGTGTGTGTGTGTGTGTGTGTGTGTGTGTGTGTGTGTGTGTCGTCTGTCGTCTGTCTGTCTGTCTGTCGTCTGTCGTCTGTCTGTCTGTTTGTCTGTCTGTCTGTCTGTCTGTCTGTGTGTGCGCGCGCACGTGTGTGCGTGCGTGAGTGCTGCTACATGGATGTGTGATGGTCAACAGTTGGAGAGTGTTGGTTTGTGTGTTAGGATTCTCAATCTTCCTCGCCCTCTCTTGTTCATTGATTTGAAAAGCAGAATCAAGCAAGATTATGGAGTGAATTTGTTCACTGCGTGGGTTAATCCGCAGGTTTGTGTTTATGTTGCAGTGTGAGAGTCGGATGTTGTAGTATGATGTTATAGTATGATGTAGTATGATGTTATAGTATGATGTTATAGTATGATGTTATAGTATGACATTGTAGTATGCTGCTGTAGTACAACCATGTAGCAGGAGTGTCCCCCTCTGTGTCTCCAATTTTTGACCACGCCCATCCAAATTTTGGCCACGCCCATCCAAATTTCCTCCGGCAGGTTGCTTGCTTCACAAACTGTTGTCACAGACTGCTCAGGCACAAAAGGAACAAAATGGTTTCTCTCAATTTAGTTCGCTGTGCTCAACCACATGACTGCTGTATTGAAGGCTTTGGGAAATTTTTCAAATCTCGAGTTGAGAATCCAAATATACACAGACCTATAGCTGCGTAAATGCTCGTGTTAAAGAATACTGTACCAATAGATATAATGAATGGAGTACATGACAACCACTGTTTATCTCTGAATACTTGTATTACAATTAATTAAGTTCATACCATATTTCAGTCTTTGCCCTACTAGTAGTTGGTCTTATCTTCCAACCAAGCATTCCAGGAACTACTTGTTAGCCTCAAAGTACATCTTGCAGAATACAAGTACAAGTCATTTGTCTTCATAGCTATATAATCACTAGCCTATAGTATATACATGTATATGCATGCAGTAAAGCACGGCAGGTCTGGACCTAGTGGAACCAAGGCTCGGCGCAGCGCTGTGTCTTTTGTACGCTGGGGACAACCCTGGTGTAGTGTATGATGGTGTAGTATGATGATTGAGTTTGTGCATGGTGGAGTATGCGTAGATGGTTGTGTGCAAATTCTGTAGGAATGTTGTTTGTGATGTGAATTAGGGAGTCTGTTGATGTGGCTAGGATTTGATCAAGTGCCTGTTTGTAACCTAATTGCTTTGAGTTATTCTGTGTGTCTGTTTGTCTGTCTGTCTGTCTGTCTGTCTGTCTGTCAAATACATATATTTTTCAAATCCAAAGAAATTTCCATCAAGAGCTTAAAAGCTAGTCTCTAAGTAAAGTTCCTCTAAATCAGTCTGTCTGTCTGTCTGTCTGTTTGTCTGTCTAGAATTTGTCTTTATGTTTGTTTAGGACCCGGGTGCTTGTTCATATAGAATGTGTCTATTTGTCTGTCCATTTGTTTGTCCATTTGTTTGTCTATTTGTTTGTCTATTTGTCTGTCCATTTGTCTGTTCATCTGTCTGTCCACTTGTCTGTCTATTGGTCTGTCTATTTGTCTGTCCATTTGTCTGTCCATTCATCTGTCTATTTGTCTGTCTATTTGTTTGTCAATTTGTCTGTCTATTCATCTGTTCATTGTCTGTCTATTTGTTTGTCCAATTGTCTGCCTATTTGTTTGTCCATTTGTCTATCTATTTGTCTGTTCATTGTCTCCCTTTGTTTGTCCATTTGTCTGTCTATCTGTCTGTCTATTCATTTGTCCATTTGTCTTTTGTCTGTTTATTTGTCTGCTCATTTGTTTGTCTATTTGTCTGCCTATTTGTCTGTCTATTTCTCTGTCCATTTGTCTATTTGTTGTTCATTTTCTCTCTTTGTTTGTCCATTTGTCTGTCCATTTGTCTGTTTATTTGTTTGTCCTTTTGTCTTTTGTCTGTTTACTTGTCTGCCCATTTGTTTGTCTATTTGTCTGTCTATTTGTCTGCCCATTTGTTTGTCTATTTGTCTGCCTATTTGTCTGTCTATTTCTCTGTCCATTTGTCTATTTGTCTGTTCATTTTCTCCCTTTGTTTGTCCATTTGTCTGTCCATTTGTCTGTTTATTTGTTTGTTCATTTGTCTGTCCATTTGTCTGTCCATTTGGTTTGTCCATTTTTTGTCTGTTTATTTGTCTGTCCATTTGTTTGTTTATCTGTTTGTCCATTTGTTTGTCTATTTGTCTGTATTTGTCTGTCTATTTGTTTGTCCATTTGTCTGCCCGTTTGTCTGCCCGTTTGTCTGTGTATTTGTCTGACTATTAATCTGTCCATTTGTCTGTCTAGAATCTGTGTGAGTTGTCTGCCTAACCATTTGTTTGTACATGTACATGTCTTTTTCAGTATCATTTGGCTGGTTAACCAGTCAATTTGCCTGTCTGCCCTGCCCAGGATCTTTGTGTTTCTCTGTCAACAAGTTGGACGTCTTGATTTAAATCCATGTGTTTGTCTGTTCATTTAGAACCCGTGTGTCTATGTTCAGTATTTCTTTGTGTGTTTGCTTATTATCTCCCAGAGTCTCACACCAAGTAACCTCAAACTGTTTGTACAGACTCAAGAGACGTCTCCGCTGTTGTGTCAAGCCGATATTGATCGTGCAGTTGGAGTCGTCGACAAAAACATGTCGTTTAGTAGTCTACGGATAGTTCTCTCTGATACCTCAATCAGACCACGAAAACCGGCAACAGTTGGTGCAGTCAGCAGTCATAGTGCAAACGTAGTTGGGTTTGCGACCGAGCGTCACACGGTAGCTCATCAACCGGTTCGTTCTCAGTCTGAGGTGTTTAACGTACCGGTGGAGATGTTTGCTGTGGAGCGTCCGTCTGAGTCACTTCCGGGTGATATTAGCGTGCGTGGAAACAGTAGTATTGCGTTCTTACGTGATGATTCATTTGGAAGAGATTCTCCACCTCCTGGACAGACGTGGGAGCCGATGAATAGACCGCCATCCGTTTATTCACAGACAGCGAAAGGACTGATGGTGAGTGTGATGGTTTTCTGGATCAGCATGAGACAAAAGACAGGTGGATGGACTGGCTAACAGACAGACAGATGGACGGATGGACAGACAAGCAGATGGATAGACTAACAGACAGACAGACAGACAGACAGAATCAAGTTTATTGTCAACAATCTTCACTACTACAAACAGTTATTGTTAAAATGAAATGTTCTACTTGTAGTCCGAGACTATTGCTAATGAGTAAAACACTGAATGTCTCTATCTACTCCCAAAACACTGTCATCTCCTAATGAGCGCACAGAAAGCCTTGACAGCTTCCGCAAAATCACTCTGCTGTTGCATTTTTGAAGAGTAATAGACAGTCTTTTCCTCCAGAAGGTTTTAAACTCTACCGCAATTCTTCTTCCATCAAAGCCTCTCGCCTTCTTCCCCAGTTCATTCATCAGCTCGATGGACAGATGGACAGACAGACAGACAGACAGACAAACGGATGGACAGATAGACAGACAGACAGGCAGACAAGTAGACAGACAGACATAAAGACAAGCAGACAGACAGACAGACAGACAGACAGACAAACGGATGAACAGATAGACAGACAGACAGACAAGCAGACAGACAGACATAAAGACAAGCAGACAGACAGACAGACAGACAGGCAGGCAGACACATGAACACAGATTCAAACATACAGGCAGATAGACAGATGGATTGACTCACAGACAGACAGACAGATGGACAAACAGATGGACGGACGGACAGACAGACAGACAGAAAGACATGGCCAGATGTGTAGGCAAATGACTGGCACACACACACACACACACACACACACACACACACACACACACACACACACACACACCAGTCAGTGTCTTGATCTTGTATTATACGGCTCTCATATTAGAATGAGGGAATATTTATAGAAGAAGATGACAATGAAGTTGCACCTGCAGGTGAGCAACCTCCCGGGTCGTATATGCATGTAAGTCACTTTTCATATAATCGGTGTTACTCGATTGCATTTCGTTTGTGGTTGGTAGCGAGTTCCACTAACACCGAGTCCAAACAGTGGCTCTCTTACGAATATCAGTATAGCAAGGTATGTGGTGTAGTGTGTCAGTATTCTGTTTGTTGCTCTTGTGGCAATGTTGTCTCTGTCTGTCTGTGTGCTTTGTTTGTCAGTCTGTTTGTTTGTCTGTGTGTCTGTCTGTATGTCTGTCTGTGTATCTGTCTGTGTGTCTGTCTGTGTGTCTGTCTGTGTGTATGTGTGTGTGTGTCTTTGTGTATCTGTTGTTTGTCTGTCTGTCTATCTGTCTGTCTATCTGTCTGTCTGTTTGTCTGTCTGTCTGTCAAATATTCATATATTTCATGCATCAAACCTAATACATGTAAAACTAAAGTAACATTGTCACAACTACAACAACAGATTACACAAATACATAACAAGTAGAACTACAAACAAAAGGCTAGACTCTACAGCTAAGTACAAGTAAGCAAGTCATGAGAAATGATAACATCAGAATGCAAAGAAGACCAAGAGATGATGTGGACTAGGCTGGTAAGGTAAGATGCAATAATCCCAGACACTGAAGTCACCAGACGGACAATAAGACGAAGAGAAAGACTAAGACGTGATGATGACGATAGAATCCGAAGAAGACACACACTAAGCCACGAGGGCAAGGTAGAGCTGGGATAATCCCAGTCGCTGAAGCCACAACAGTAAAGACGGAACGCAAACTGGATCACAACAAAGGAACATACGCCACAAAAACAACCAACGATGAAAAACAACTCAACAAAAGCGTTCATTCCAGAAACGGGGATTGCATACAACTGAATAGGACTGATGCAACTGACGAAAGCGGAAATAACTGCTGAAGGCAAAAAAGAATCCTGAATAAGCTCTCCTCTTCTGTTAATGACTTCGACTTTGCAGAAACTGTAGGTTGCAAGCACCGCTTCCATTCATCCGGGGTCTGTCTGTGTGTGTGTGTGTGTGTGTGTGTGTGTGTGTGTCTGTCTGTCTGTCTGTCTGTCTGTCTGTCTGTGTGTCTGTCTGTCTGTCTGTCTGTCTGTCTGTCTGTCTGTCTGTCAATCCTCATATATTTCAAACATGAACACTACTACAGGCTAATGAAGAGAAGGTGAGTTTAAGCAGGCTCTATGCGGCCACTACAACTATACTGCTATCTATACCTAATGTATGTAAAATTGTGTGACAAAGTCATCTACAGTGTTACAACTATTAAAGGTAAGAATAGAAATTTTTTTTGCTATTGTCTTTGCATTGCACCGCTGTAGTGTTATTGAAAACCGCTTTCGCCAAAAGCACATAAACTCATTGCAGTTATTGTTGCCAGCATCATCACATGATCGGCGAGATAGTTCCTGTAGATACTTTGTGGCTTCTTCACCCCAGCGACCAAAGTGTTCCATGACGAGGGGAACAAATCTCATTGAAGACATTCCAGCGAGCTTTAGCTCACTGTATTTTTTTGTCTTCCTGTCCTCTCTTCTTGCTGCTGCTGCCCCGTCTTTCTCAGCAGCCTGACTCACAATGTCCGATGCCCATGGATGTGAAAGGGCTACATCTAGTTCCACATTGGCACCAGAGCCAACATCAAAGACAGCGATGTCCGGTCTGTTGTTGCTATCATTGTATCTGTCCCTCGGTTCCTTTTTGTGGTGAATCTGCAGCTGCCGCAAACAGTCATCCCATTCACTTACTATCGAATCGTGTGACCAAACAGGCCCACCACCCTTCTTACAAGTCAGCAAGTGGTATCCCATTTCGTCTAATGCAGTTCCACAATCACACTGCTCAATCCATCTGACAGCCGGCAAAGATAGAACCAATGTCTGTGTCTGTCTGTCTGTCTGTCTGCCTGTCGGTCTGTCTGCCTGTCTGTTTGTCTATCTGTCTATCTGTCTGTCTCTCTGTTTGTCTGTTTGTTTGTTTATCTGTCTGTTTGTCTGTTGTCTGTCTGTCTGTTTGTGTGTGTGTGTGTGTGTGTGTGTGTGTGTGCACGCACATGCGAGTGTGTGCGTGCGTGCGTGCATGTGTGCGTGTGTCTGCCTGTCTGTTTGTCTATCTGTCTTTCTGTCTGTCCATCTGTCTGTCTCTCTGTTTGTCTGTTTGTTTGTTTATCTGTCTGTCTGTTGTCTGTCTGTCTGTCTGTTTATCTGTTTGTCTGTCTATCTGTTTGTCTGCCTGTTTGTTTGTCATCCTGTATCTAGCTGCTTGTTTATCTATTCATTTCTTATCTATTTGTCACTCTAACTTCACTCAGACAATACAAACAACTCAATAAACTCATTTGTAATCACCATCTAGTGCTGGTAGTGGTCACCACAGTCCTGAAAATCTCGTCTACCCACCACCAAGACCAGGAACGTACCCAAGAAGAAGGAAGACAGTGCCAGACGCATTAGAGACACCAATGCAAGGTAAGCATATCCACTAGATAATAGATAATAGATTGTCTCTGTGGGCTTGGTCATTATGCTAGATTTGAATCTATTTTCTGTGTTTTAATGTTTGTTTGTTGTTCATAGATCTTTACAAGACGTTTCCTAGACGACGGATGACTACAGCAGGGCTGCTGCAGCGCTTGTTTTCTCGAGATCAGCAGGACAGTCCTGGTGTGTTTACTCCTGAGTTTCAGTCGAGTACAGAGAGTCTCGAACAGGCAGAATATTTGGAGATGACAATGAAACCACTGGCAGACACGACGTTTGAAGAAAGTGAGTAAAGTGTTGGTGATGGGGTGGTTGTTGTGTGCAACAATTTGTAGAGGAGAGGTGGAATGCACACATGCAGATGGGCATGCACACAGACAGACAGACAGACAGACAGACGGACGGATGGACAGACAGACAGACAGACAGACAAACAACGGACAGACAGACAACAGACACACAACAGACAGACAGACAGACAAACACATAGACAGATGGACAGACAGAGGCAGACAGACAGACAGACAAACACATAGACAGACAGAGACAGACAGACAGAGGCAGACAGACAGACAGACAGACAACAGACAGACAACAGACAGACAGACAGACAACAGACAGACAAACACATAGACAGACAGACAACAGACAGACAAACATATAGACAGACAGACAGAGGCAGACAGACAGACAGACAGACAACAGACAGACAGACAGACAGACAAACACATAGACAGACAGAGACAGACAGACAGAGGCAGACACACAGGCAAACACATAGACAGACAGACAGTCAACAGACAGACAAACACATAGACAGACAGACAACGGACAGACAGACAACAGACAGACAAACACATAGACAGACAGACAATAGACAGACAGACAACAGACAGACAAACACATAGACAGACAGACAACAGACAGACAAACACAGACAGACGGACAGACAGACAAACACATAGACAGACAGGCAGACAGACAGACAACAGACAGACAGACAGACATATGGACAGAATGCTGACCAGAGTTTAGATGTTGTTCAACTTTCAATTCAGTAAACTAAATTTTGGTTTGTAGGCTCCATAGGGGAGCTTTTTAATGCTAATTGTTATTTGTGTAATTGTAATTGTAGTTGTGACACTTGTTGTTCATTAGCTGTTACTTTAGTTTCACCTGTATTAGCTTTGATGTATAAAATATATGAAAATTTGACAGACAGACAAACACATAGACAGACAGACAGAGACAGACAGACAGAGGCAGACAGACAACAGACAGACAGACAGACACACAGACAGGCAAACACATAGACAGACAGACAGACAACAGACAGACAGACAGCAGACAGACAGACAGACAACAGACAGACAAACACATAGACAGACAGACAACAGACAGACAGACAGACAAACACATAGACAGACAGACAGACAGAGTCAGACAGACAGACAACAGACAGACAGACAACAGACAGACAGACAGACAAACACATAGACAGACAGACAGACAAACACATAGACAGACAGAGTCAGACAGACAGACAACAGACAGACAGACAACAGACAGACAGACAGACAAACACATAGACAGACAGACAGACAAACACATAGACAGACAGAGTCAGACAGACAGACAGACAACAGACAAACACATAGACAAACAGACAGAGACAGACAGACAGAGGCAGACAGACAGAGGCAGACAGACAGACAGACAACAGACAGACAGACAACAGACAGACAGAGAGACAGACAAACACATAGACAGACAGACAGACAGAGAGACAGACAAACACATAGACAGACAGACAGACAGACAACAGACAGACAGACAACAGACAGACAAACACATAGACAGACAGACAACAGACAGACTGACGAAAGACAGACAGACAGACAAACACAGACAGACAGACAGACAAACACATAGACAGACGGACAGACGGAGGCAGACAGACAGACAACAGACAGACAGACAGACAAACACATAGACAAACAGACAAACAGACAACAGACAGACAAACACAGACAGATTATTTTATTGTTACAGATCTTCTACTTGTACACATCCTAAATTTCTATAATGAACCAGTCCTTCACAGTGAAATACTTTAAAACATTGTGGACTTGGATCTGTACATTAAAGTCAAAAAGCTTGTCCATGTCATTCTTTGTTTCTGAAACTCTTGACAACTTTTGAGGATTACTTTTGCATTGCATCTTTGAAGAATCAAAGAGAACCGTTTCCTCCAAAAATTTTTGAATTGTTCTGCACTATGAAAGGGGTCTTCCTCCATATGGCTGCACTGTTTTGAGAGAGTGTGTAAGAAGGCATCGGCTTGCAGGCCCCATCTACCAAAGTGCTCAAACACTAGTGGTATACACTTTGATGACGTCCCTCCTGGTAGAATTTCTCCTGTATACTTATTGGTCTTCTTCTCTTCTCTTGTGTGGGCAGCAAACCCATCCTCCCTGCTGGATCGTTTTAGAATGCCTTGACTCCATGTGTGTGCCAATGATATGTCAACATCTAGATTTTGTCCTGATTCTGCATCAAAGAATGTAATGTCTGGGCGATCCTCAGTGTTGACGTATAGATTTCTTGGTTCTTTCTCATGTGGGATATGTAGGTCACTCATGCATTCACTCCAGCCATGGAGAACAGAGTTGTGGGCCCAAACAGGACCACCTCCATACTTACAGACCAAAAGATGGTATCCTTGGGGGTCTATAACTCGACCACAATCACAAACATTCGCCCATTCAGTGAATGGCAGAGGCAGTCCCAGTCTTAGATAAGACGCAATGGAAAACTCGTTTGCTTTAAGTGCATGCTTACCAGAAGACGGTATTACTTCTAGCCATGATCCTGCGCCTTTTCCCTGTAAAGATCGTAACCTTGCTACATCTCTATCAGAGGGGACATGGGCGAGCAAGTCACCAACTTCACTGCTGGCAATCTTGGTGCACAGGCGATACTGTAACTTTTGTGGGTATAAAATGAAATCTTCAATGGACTGATTTTCCTCTGATTCATTGTTGACTGATTTTGGCAAAGGTGGTAATAACTGAAACGCTGACTTTAAAGTAGAGCCAATAGATTCTAGAACTGATTCAGACTCTTTCAGATAGTTGATCAGGTCAGACATTGATGAGAAACGACTAGGCAACTTGTTCATAGTCTGACACCATGAAGATAAGTAAGCTGCATGAGAAATTTGTCTGACCTGTGTTAGACCGAATCCTCCAAACCTGATCTTAAGGGCTGTTTGTTTCCATGCAGTGTCATTGAGGTGACTAAAACCAGTAATGCCCATGAAGGTTCTCTTGGTCAACTCATCATGAATGATTCCAGCTTCTTCCAGATCACAAGGGAACACTTGTCTAGCCAAGTAGTTCAGCCTAGGGACATGACAGTGACGGAGAATAAGCATAGAACTTTGCCAGTTGTTTAATTTCAATATTTCACATCACAGTCTATCTCCAGCCTTGGCAATGTCAACACAATGGGCATGAACAAAATCTGCTTTTCTAACTGGTGTTCCCAAAATGATCATGCCATCATGAGATACCGGAGTAGGAAAGTCACAGGTATGACCAGAAGGGCAATACAGCTCGCACTTTTTGTCACACATTTCTAAATCCACTGAAGACAAAGATGTTTTTAGGTCATCTAAAACATCTTGAAGACTTTGGGTCGGTCCAACTGCATAAATGTCATCCAAGTACGCTAGAATGGTAACACTGTTATGTCTTTCCACTACCTGACATAAGATTGGATGAATGGTCGCTGAAAAAAGGGCTGGCCCCAATGGATCTCCTTGGTGGACACCCTGACTTGATGTAAGCAATTCAACTCTCCCTTCAGTTACATAGATCAGTGTACTAGGCTCTCCATACATCTGTCTAACATGAGGGTAGATATCGGTTAAATCTTCTTCAATTTGACGCAGAAGGCGCTTTCTTGCAACTGAATTAAATGCATTTCTAACATCTGTCTTTAGAATTGACCAGTCAGGATTATTTCGAGTAAAACCTGAATGTGATGAGTTAGCAGCTCTGCTTCCCCAGGCGTTGCTATACCATGTTGTACTGGAGAGAAGTGTGCAGAAAAAACAGCAGATTGCTGTTTGCAAATAGTTCTTGGTGTGACTCGCCTGAAGACTTCACCAATGGTGATGGGTCTCACATCACCATTACTCTTGGGTAAAGCTATAGGCCTTGCCCTGAAGCAAAGGGATGATCTTGGATGGTACTTTTCCCAGAACTATGTGGTTGCACATCACATACAATAAATCAGCTGATTTGTCATCCTCGAAAATAGCCTGAATATGTTCGTATCTCCACCCTGAAGGGCCACAACCAGATCCTCTTGGAGCAGACTTGATAGTGTTTTTGAAAGCAACTCTGTCCATGTGTGGTGAACTTGGTGGTGATGAAGAAGACAAATCAACTGAAATTTCATCTGGTCTAATGACTCCTACTGGATGCTTGGATTTGAGCTTTTCGAGTACTTCATCTGTTTCAGGGGCTAATCCCTGACTTGTCAGAATCCTGGCTGCCTTGGAAATCTCTCCTGATTGAATTAGTCTAACTGCAAGTCTTCTCTTTCCATCATCAGACAAAGGATTGATCTTTGATTCCTTCTTATCAGTTGCTGTCAATTAGATCATATCCTTCCAATGAAAATTCAGAAAACGTTGATATCGAGCCTTTACCTCTCTGTTGCCTACTTTGCCACCTCGTGCATGCGGTTGGAGCAACATCTTGGGCAACAACAGCAAGAGTTTCCACCCCGCGTCGTTGGAAGGATCTTCCTCAATCTTTCGCAAAGGGATGTTGCAGCATTCCTGAAACAAAGATCGTAGGCACAAAGGAATTCTACGAATAGATCGTGGAGGCAAAGCGTGGAGGATATCTTCCACCAGAAGACCAGCGATATATTGCCAACCCTCAATCTCAACATCAAGGTCGCTTACCAAGGATCCACCCAGGACGTTAGGCGAATGTAGGTCGTCCTGTGATCTATTAGAAGAAGGTGCTGTG
>NC_085102.1:4283792-4286292 GCF_963422355.1 Corticium candelabrum
AGCATACAGTACACAACCCCCTTTCATTCTTGTGACCTTACGTGTTCCAACCATTTGTGACATCGCACGTGAGCCAATTAGCCAATCACACACATCAGCTCCGCCTCACACGTGACCCCCGCAACATTCGCAGTAAACAACTCTCCAACCTCAACTCCCGACCGTTTCCATCGCAATTTCCGACATCCCACCAACTCATCACCCAACAACCCGATGAACGAGCGAACTCGCGTCTCCTCGTGGAGCGCCAAACATCAAATCTCAGTACAAAAGTGTTTCCAACGAGAAATGGAGAAGCTACTGCAAATCAGGAGGCTCCACGAGGCGTACGAGAAGGAGGAACACAACAGAGTGAGCAAGACCGTGCAGAGAATGCACGCGTCGATGCGAACGCACGAGCGGAGCACTAAAGGCGGAACAATCGGACGGAAATTATTGGCAAATTCTCACGCGATAGGACAAGTCGAAGGGCATCAGATGCAGACGAGATTAGCAGGGAGGAGACGAAATCAAGTAGGTACGGGCGGTGTGCAGTGGCAGGGCACGTGTACGTTGCAGTTGTTTGCCAAGCCGTTGACGAGTTTGCAATTGCAGCAACGGGCGGATGTTTTGGATACGAGTAAGAGCGATTTCAGCCGGTTTCAGCGATTGCCGGACGTGCAGAGTAGAGATAGTGGGGCTACGTCTGTCAAAGTGGTTGAACCGGAAGTTAGTATTCACGTGCCACCGAATTCCAGGTGCGAGGTCGAGTCGGGATTACCCGGATATGATGGACAGTGTCTTGCAGTGCCTAGGATTACTGTAAGGGCCGCGACTCCGTCGACGTGCAGCGAGAGTGGGGGTAGTGATATGTCGCTGGCTCAATCGGCGAGCAAATATCATGAGGGGAAACGAGAACTGACTCGTCTGATACAAGATATTGAAGATCTAGCAAAGGAAACAGAGGGGTAGAGGGAAGGGGTTCGTAGGAGTGTACAGCAAGGAACAAATTTTGTAGTAAACTTGATTAGTAAATTTTAATTGGTTAACGCGCGTTAACAAATTGTGTAATTAGTTACAGCTTAACGCGCGTTAAAGAGTTTGGTATTGTTAATTACATCATCGTTTTCTATCTCTATAAACACTTTCTATTGCACAGTATGGCTAACATTAGGAAGTTAGCGCTACACGTTAGTTATAAGTGGCCTTACAAACGTCGCCGGTATGAATCCGTCCTCTCCCGTTCTCGGCACGTGTATCCACAGCCATCCGTTGCTCGTCTTCGAATAGACGTCCGCATAAACGACTTCTCCTCGTTTGATCGAGACGGTAGACTCGTGGAGCGCTTCATAGCTCCATTCGACGAGCATGGGCGTTGTGGTGCTGTCAGTGTGATGCCTCCTCATCCTTCTCCCCTTCGTCTCCGTCCAATTACCTGCAATAAATGATGAGAAATGATAAAACAAGCAACAGACAAAACAGTTTATTGTACGAAATAGTAAGTATTCACCTCACCAAGTTCCTGTAATGAACAGGTGTTGCCATAGATTCAGACTGCAGGCGTGTACCAAGAAATTAATTTATTTATATTACATTACATGTCTACAGGTGCTAATTGCTATCGCACTTTGCAGTCTGCATAGGCGGAGCTTACAAGGTTTCATTCCCACCTTCCCATGTGACTCACCGAGCACTGATATGTAAGCTTTAGGCACGAATCCTTCACTGTCGTTCTTCTTTCTAACCCACGCCCAGTCGGGATCGTGAGTATTCAACAACAGTAGCCACTCTCCCGGCGTCAGACCGACGTCGTCCTCGCAACAGGGTGTGAACGCGTAGCGGGCTACGGCCACGCCCTCCGGTTTCTTGAAGAATTCGCAGGCCTGCTTGTTAACGTCGACAGCCAACTCGCACGTGTAGCACGCATCAATCGATGCTACTGAAATTCGACCTCCAACGAGTGCTCGTCTGTCTGATAACGAGTGACGAATAGTTGGCAGTGGACGTCTGGCTGTGAGATGAGATGATGGAGATGGAGATGGTACAGTGATGTGACCGTCATCCTCAGAGTCACTGTTGCTCTCATCCTCATCTAGTGTCTCCCACATGACGAGAGGCACGCAGTAACTGATGGGTACATATCCCTGTTGTTCTCTCACATTCTCGACTAGAACCCAGTCGCAGTCGTCCGTCTGTTCGAGCACGTTGAGCACCTCGCCGCGCGTCACGTCCAATTCGTCTCTCGTTGCCGCCCGGAATCCCTGCAAGACGACCAACTTGCGGAGGGCAGAGTAGGTCGAGAGGGACGACAGACGGCGGAGTTGACGCTCGCTCGTGTTGCGAGATCTCTCCAGTAGAATACCGCTGTCATTGCTACTACCTGATGAGATCAAAACAATGATGGTTGTGTATATCAGAACGGATGGAGAGAATTTTTTTACATGAATGCCGAGGTTGTTTCTTTTGCGATTTGTTGGACGGGATCTGGTCGACGGAGCGACGACGGTTGCGTCTCTTGTGT
>NC_085102.1:4291292-4296292 GCF_963422355.1 Corticium candelabrum
TCCCACTGTATCACTCCAGTCATGTGATTCCATCATCCCATCTAGAAGGCATCTAGACTTATTGACATGAATTTTCTTACACAATGTGGTCCCCAATACATTTGTAATACCAGCAAGTAACACTCTGTTCTCACCCTCACTACTATGGCCTTCTACCCCATGGGTGGTAATTGCATGTTATTCTACTCTCTAAGCAAACTCTGAGTCTCAATACCCATTCAGTCCCCATACCCAACTATATACTTTGCCACCCTAATGGCTGCTTCATAATCACTTAACAGCAATTTTCTTCTTCCTGTTTCACATGACCCGTGAATCCTATCTGTTTGTCTACCTCCACTCTGTAAGGAAATTTGCTTACATTAGATAGGAAAACATTTTGTTGTAGTCTCATGATTTTAATGTATAGCAACAGAGTGGCAGGTGCTGCTTTATGGGATTCTCACCAGTAGGGGACAGTGGAAGGATCACACAAGGACGATTTGGTTTGTAAATCACAACATGAAGACACAACTGTGTCTACTACATGTGAAGTGGTGTGCACCCCATTATGCAAGCCTGACATTCGAGTGTAAATTATTTCTATTATTTTGGCTATGGTATAGCCACAAGTGTGTGTAACCTCACCAGACAATGTGTGAACGTGAGGTCTCTTAGATGGACAGCAGAGCTAATTGTTTGTTTTCTGACGTCGATGGTTGTGTTCCACCTGACTGTGTGAGTCTACTCCTTGGGGTGTGGTTTGAGCATGGCTTCACGTAATACACTTTAGTTGTAACCAATTCCTTGTAGTTGGCAATAGTGTTTGTCTTTGTACAGAAGGAGTGTACCCACATAGTCATATGTGAATGTATTGGGAAGGCAACTGTACGGCATCGTGTGATGATGCAGACAGGTGCATGTGGTGTGACTAGTTGCATGACAGACACGTTGTTGTAAGACTGTATTGTGTGTAAAATATGGATTTCTGGGTTTGCACTCATTAGACCTCCTAGTCTTGTGTGTGTGTGTGTGTGTGTGTGTGTGTGTGTGTGTGTGTGTGTGTGTGTGTGTGTGTGTGTGTGTGTGTGTGTGTGTGTGTGTGTGTGTGTGTGTGTGTGTGTGTGTGTGTGTGTGTGTGTGTGTGTGTGTGTGTGTGTGTGTGTGTGTGTGTGTGTGTGTGTGTGTGTGTGTGTGTGTGTGTGTGTGTGTGTGTGTGTGTGTGTGTGTGTGTGTGTGTGTGTGTGTGTGTGTGTGTGTGTGTGTGTGTGTGTGTGTGTGTGTGTGTGTGTGTGTGTGTGTGTGTGTGTGTGTGTGTGTGTGTGTGTGTGTGTGTGTGTGTGTGTGTGTGTGTGTGTGTGTGTGTGTGTGTGTGTGTGTGTGTGTGTGTGTGTGTGTGTGTGTGTGTGTGTGTGTGTGTGTGTGTGTGTGTGTGTGTGTGTGTGTGTGTGTGTGTGTGTGTGTGTGTGTGTGTGTGTGTGTGTGTGTGTGTGTGTGTGTGTGTGTGTGTGTGTGTGTGTGTGTGTGTGTGTGTGTGTGTGTGTGTGTGTGTGTGTGTGTGTTAGGGTTATGGCTATCTCACGAGTGCAGCATCTCCAAGCTCTGTGTATAAGGTGTTATTCTTCTTTATGCCCAGTTTACACACACACACACACACACACACACACACACACACACACACACACACACACACACACACACACACACACACTTCTGCTAGTCAGTTGCTGTGCTGCTATTAGAATCTCTGAGACCACAGTAACTAAGTTTGATCAAGCATTCTGTTCACGACGTTTCCATAGTCGTTTGTGTGCTTCCCGACCTCATGAGACTCAAACCGAACTCGGAGGCTTTAACAAATCCAGTTGTATGAAGAATCAATACTTCAATAGCTAAATTGCTGCTAAAACTCCAGCAGCTTTTCTTCGTGAAGGATCATAAGGTGATGAGGAATGGTGGCATTTTGACTCGGAATTAAAGATCCCGAACTCTTAATTACCAAGTACATGTACATGCTTGAAGATTGTATAGCAAGGATGCTACAAGTGATTTGTGTTATATATATTAGATAAACAGTACAATACTGGATGCTCATAAACAACAACAAAGAACAACAACAAGAACAGGTGGGCGTGTCACCACAAGTGACATTGCCTGGCAACCCTGATTTAGTCATCGACGTGCTCTTACTAATCACATGATTTAGTATTATAGACTTCCACTACCTCACATCATGAGGTGCAAGTCACACAACGACGTTTTGGCGTTATGTATGTTATTGTGGGCTCACGTTGACGCATAAGTCAGACCTTGTTGTTTTGGTAATCCAATTCAATGTTTTGCTCTTTGACTGATGAAGGTACATGTAAACCAATTTACGTAGCACAAAGTCCTGATGTCCACATGAAGTTCTTTCTAATGTCTGGTTATTGATAATTTGATTGCTGGGTTAGTCTGAGATGGTCAGCAGGACAAAACATGGTTTGAGCATATGAGGTCTGATTGTTGAGTTGATTGTATGGAAACCAATGCTGTTGACGGTGGAACTCTTGGCTTTGACTGCCACAAAAGAGACGAGATCCACAATAGACGTTAAAATGTAACGCTAGCGTAAGACTTAGAAATACAAAAATGAAACTTAAGAATTAAATTTAGAAATTAACTATTAAAACTTAAAAAATTAAAAATCAAAATTTAAAATTAAATTAAAAATTCATATTAAAAATTCATATATAATAAAAAATTAATATTAATATTACAATGGCAACCACTCCATAGTTTGGGAGTTCAAACCCAGTGACGACAGTAAATTATGAAATTTGCCTGTCTTTCTTTCTCATGTTTCTCTAGCTTTATCCATGAGACTATGACTCGTTTCAGTCATTGGGAAGTTTCTGTGGTCTGGTGAACGGTCCGTTGACGATGACGATGACGTTCAGTGCTTTTCTGGTGGTCGTTGATATCCACTAAGCGTGCTGTCCGTGAGTTTGCGGTCACTGTAATGCTTGCAATCTATATCAAATTGGCTTGTCATTGATTGCCGTGTGGACTACACAGAAACATGTACCCCGCTGGGCTCACCTGCCTGGTTGGTGGGCGCCCAGATGGGGGTAAAGACCCCACTTGCCCATTATGGAGGGGCATAATGACGCAATATTAAGAATTAATATTGACACTTAAACATTAAAAATTAAAAATCCTAAAAACTTAAATTAAAATTAAGCATGTTAAATAACTATTGCAAATTAAAAGTTAGAAAATTGGAAACGTAAATATTAGAATGACAAAAATTAATGGCTCAATCACCCACTAACCCACCGTGTCACCTAGTCTCACTAGCCACGCCCCTTTCTCGTTGTCACCATGTGACTTCGTTGCAAATGTTCTGACTTGAATTCTGAGTTTGTGTTGTGTGTTTGTAGTTGTTGTTTATTGTTTGGTCTTGTGTTGTTCGTCTATCTCTGTCTCTCTCTCTCTCTCTCTCTCTCTCTCTCTCTCTAATGCTCCTCCACCTTGTAGTTCTGTAATCCCGACTTCACGACTCCGATTTCTGAGATCGTTGACACATGCATTCAGAATTGCCCGATTGACGTTCGTCGGCCTCTTTACAAGGTGCGTATCCATACACATGCCACATTACTGTGTTTACTGTGTGGAGTTAGTTTGTGTGTTTGTGTTGTGTAGAATATTGTTCTTTCGGGAGGCTCGACGATGTTCAAGGATTTTGGACGTCGTTTGCAACGTGATGTCAAGCGTGTGGTTGATGCACGACTGAAGATGAGTGAAGAACTAAGTGCTGGTAGACTGAAGGTAAACGTTAAGATATGTGTTTGTTTGTTCATTTATTTGTTGTCTGTTTGTTTGTCCATTTGTTTGTTTATTTGTTTGTCTGTTTGTTTATGTGTCTGTCTGTTT
Organism: Corticium candelabrum; assembly: GCF_963422355.1. NCBI lineage: Eukaryota > Metazoa > Porifera > Homoscleromorpha > Homosclerophorida > Plakinidae > Corticium > Corticium candelabrum. The sequence continues at coordinate 4,295,187 of NC_085102.1, forward strand.
GTTTGTTTGTCTATTTGTTTGTCTATCTGTTTGTCTGTCTGTTTGTCTGTCCATTTGTTTGTCTTTGTCTGTCTGTCTGTTTGTCTATTTGTTTGTCTGTTTTTTGTTTGTTTGTCTATTTGTTTGTCTGTCTGTTTGTCTGTCCATTTGTTTGTCTCTGTCTGTCTGTTTGTCTATTTGTTTGTCTGTTTTTGTTTGTTTGTCTATTTGTTTTTCTGTCTGTTTGTCTGTCCATTTGTTTTGTCTGTTTGTCTGTCCATTTCTTTGTCTGTTTGTCTGTCTGTTTGTCTATTTGTTTGTCTGTTTGTTTGTTTGTCTGTCCATTTGTCTGTCTATTGATATGATATGATATATTTCTGTCGCACCTAAATTTGTTTGTCTGTCCGTTTGTCTGTCTATTTGTTTGTCAGTCTTTTTGTCTGTCTATTTGTTTGTCTGTCCATTTGTTTGTCTGTTTGCTTGTCTGCCCATTTGTCTTTTTGTTTGTCTGTTTTTGTTTGTTTGTACTAGTGGTGACTGTGCTTCTTTTTTAGCCAAAACCAATAGATGTAAATGTGATTACGCATCACATGCAACGATATGCAGTGTGGTTTGGTGGCAGCATGTTGGCATCTACGGTTAGTGAGTAGTGAGTGTGTAAAGTGAGAGATGAAGTGGTTTCTGTTGGCACTGGCATGGGGACATAGACAGATGAGTGTGAACACTAACCAAAACTGATGAATGTGAGACAGACAGAGAGAAATATGCAGACATGGACAGATAGACTGACTGACACACACACACACACACACACACACACACACACACACACACACACACACACACACACACACACACACACACACATGCACACACACACACACACACACACACATGCAGACACACAATGTCACATGCAGTCATACATACATGCAGATAGACAGACACACGTGCAGACAGACATACATACATGCAGACAGACACGCACACGTGCAGACAGACATACAAACATGCAGACAGACAGACAGACAGACAGACACACACACACACACACACACACACACACACACACACACACACACACACACAGATGCAGATACACACAATGTCACATGCAGACATACAGA
>NC_085102.1:4308792-4313792 GCF_963422355.1 Corticium candelabrum
TTTAACTATGAGACATTACAACAATATTTACAGCATGAAGTTGTACCCATACATTATTCTAATCATTTCATGCACCAGCAACCTAAAAATGACTTTAAAAGTCATAAACACATGACACGACACATTGCTTGTTCATTTGTTTCTTCTCTCTCATCAGTGAGATATCCACTCTCACAGACCAGAGAGGAGGAAACACAAAGTCTTGGCATGACGTCTTGTACCACAATGTGGGCACTGGATACGTGTCAAGCATCAACAATAAATCACACTAAAGTCTGTCCTACAGCATGTTTGTGTGATAGGACATGCGCATTCATCAGCAAGGAAAGATCAACCGACTAAACAGCTCGCACACGTTACAAGAGACCTAACCGAACGAGATGGTGGTATATCACATTGATATCAATGTCCAATCCAAGCGACATAATTAATTTATGTTAATTATTTAGGGGGTGCCCCTCCTCCTCAACCTAAATCGTGTTTCATCTCATATTCTGCCGAAACGGCCGACGAATTTCGGCATGTGTCTCAGCTGGCGAAGGAATTACGTGCGAATGGAATCGATTGCGATGTTGATATCTACTATGAGGACAATCCTCCGATGAACTGGAGTGCGTGGTTGGAGCAGGAAATTACGTCACGTGACGTCACCCTGATCTGTTGCTCTCGGAGTTACATCACACGACTCGAAGAAAAGCGTCGTATACATCAATACAATCGGGTTCACTTCGAAGGCAAAATGCTGCATAGCCTTCTCATGAACACGAGTCCGAATCGCTTCATCCCCATCTTTCTCGGTGCTCACAATCGGGTCAACGTCGACTACATTCCTCGTGTGTTGCGATCGTCAAAGACATACCACATCGACGTTTTCCCGCCAAAAGTCGGAGAGTCCGGACACGAACACTTTAATGACCTTTACAGATTTCTCTCCAGACAAGATACGTAGCAGGGGGTTATGGGGTAGAGAGGGTCACAGGGGTAGAGGGGGCCAAGGGGGTCACAGGGGTTACATATTTGGTGAGAGACGTGCCCACTATTTCATAGTCTCGAGTGATTTGAATGTCGTTTGTACATGTTGTAGCAACTTCCTGCTATTTTCAAGCATTTTATATCTAGTGTGCTGCTAGGTTTTAGTATCTCTTATTGGGTGCATACTCTAGGTAGTCGTACTGTATGAAGCTGATTTGTTAGGAATCATTGACTTTTTTGTAATTTTAGTAGAAACTGTGGCTGTTGTTTTAGTGTTTGTATTGGCATGTTTGACATGTTTGTTGTTACGATGGATGTGAGTAACGTGTCGACGTTTGAAGGTTGTATTACGTACATACATACATACATACATACATACATTTTTTGTACCTACGTACATACAAGAGCCCCTAAGGCTCAGGTTCGATACTGCAATGACTATGCTATGATGCTATGATGCTACAATGCTATCAGCAGTCACTGCCTATATGTCACTTCTTCTTCTTGGACAGAACTGACACTCCGGAGAGTGAGGCAATTGTATGTTAGTTCCTTGCCCCCAATTGAGCCACATACATACATACATTTTTTTTTGTTTTTTTGTTACAAGGGCCCTTAGGGCCTAGGTTACCGCAGATGCTAAGTACTTGCTACTTGTTACAATCTACCACTATTCACATGTACAGTCACTATATGTACTTTAGTCACTTCAAACTTCAAACTTCAAACTTCAAACTTGCTGCTTGGACAAAACTGGGAGAGAGGCAATTGTATGTTAGTTCCTTGCCCAAGGGAACTTATGTATGTGGCCCTCCCGCACTCAAACTGACCCAAAGGTCCCGGATGTTGCCAATCTCCAATTGCACACTCTAACCAATTGAGCCACATACATACATACATACATACAGACAGACAGACAGACAGACAAACAGACAGACAGTCATACATACATACATACATACATACATACATACATACATACAGACAGACAGACAGACAGACAGACAGACAGTCATACATGATGATGATGGCATGTCCACTGATAACAGTGATGACTCTCTTTAGTGTCCTCTGTGTCTCTGGTGGAATTTAACACCTGCTTTTGAACTACAGTCATACATACATACATACATACATACATACATACATACATACAGACAGACAGACAGACAGACAGACAGACAGTCATACATACATACATACATACGTACATACATACATACATACATACAGACAGAAAGACAGACAGACATGCAGTCGGTGGATGCCTTTGAATCGAGGCTGGTGTTTTGAATGTTTGCTAATTAATTAATGAATTTGAGGTAGTCACTAGTTTAAAGGTAAACATTTGATCAAGTCATGTATTACAGATGCTTTACGAGTTAATATTTATAAATTGATATTAACAGGTTAATATATTAATTTTTCTAATTTTAATTTTAATTATATATGGTAACATTTGTGAATTGATATTTATAAGTTAAACAAATAACAAATTAATATATTTGTACTAATCACTTGGATTTCATGACATCATGTGACTGCAAATGCTTATCGTTGATATTAATTATTTATATTAAAAATTAAGTTGTACTAAATTTGTATTTATATAAAATTATTTTATAGTTAAAAACTTTGTATTAAAATAATTTAATTAGTGAATTACACTGTACATATGGGAAATTCAGCGATTGGCTCTGAGTGCCCAGTATAGCTGCCATTCTATCAGAAACGTTAGAAAAATTACTAAAACTTTTGAATTACAAAATTTAAGAATTTATATACTAAAACACAAGTCACGTGATATACAGTTAATGATGCCATGTCACGTGACTTTTTTCTGGTGACGTGGCCACATAGAAAGTTCAGCTCTAGAGAGGAACTTTCGCGCCATCGCGATGGCGGGACAGCCCGAAGACAGCCGGCGTTCGAGACGTCAGTTGTTGTTGTCCCGGATGTAGATGTTATTCGATTTAGTTAATTGAAACGCTTTTGTGTTGCGTTTGATATGTATACAGACGAGAACACGACGAACACGACGAACACGACGAATACGACTTCTATCGAGCAGAAAAATACGGGAATGAATACTAACGTTTTTGTATCGGTGAGAAATATTGTAGAAATGTAGGAATATTGGTAGTGCGATTAGATGTGTGTGTGTGTGTGTGTGTGTGTGTGTGTGTGTGTGTGTGTGTGTGTGTGTGTGTGTGTGTGTGTGTGTGTGTGTGTGTGTGTGTGTCTGTGTCTGTGTCTGTGTCTGTGTCTGTGTCTGTGTCTGTGTGTGTGTCTGTGTCTGTGTGTGTGTGTGTGTGTGTGTGTGTCTGTGTGTGTCTGTGTGTGTGTCTGTGTGTGTGTCTGTGTCTGTGTGCGTGTCTGTGTGTGTCTGTGTGTGTCTGTGTGTGTGTTTATATGGTTTGGAAACAGCAGTACTTCTGGAGCCGCAGATACATCGCTTACAGAGTTTTGTGATGCGAAGCCTTCACTCCATCCTTGGAGTGTCCCTATGGGACGGGAAGAGAGACACCTCCATCAGAAAGATAGCCAACCTGCAAAGAATCTCCACCATGCTGACACAGAGACGTCTTCGGTTATTGGGTCACATCTTGCGCATGGATGAGTGTCGTCTGCCAAGGAAGCTTTTGGTGTGTGCATCACCCCAAGGTAGACGTTCAGTCAGAGGCCAGAGAATGAGATGGAATGATTTGGTACTGAGGGATTTAAGGAATTGTAATCTTGATGGGGTTTGGAGGATACTAGCAGAAGATGGGAATGAGTGGAGGAATCAGATCTGGGCTGCCACACAGGAAGTAAATTTCAAGAAGGAAGAACAAGAGAAATACCGCAAGGATGAGCAGAAACGTCGCCGCGAAGCAAGGCAAACGACATCGGAGTTTGCTTTACACTGCAGCTTTGATGGTTGTGGATTTACTGCTGTAAATCATGCCGGCCTTGTAAACCACCAGAGACAGAAACATGGTCACTCCCTGACTAGTCAATGTTAATACTGTCACCAAACATTCCGCCAACAAGGCCTCCACAACCACGAGCGTTTCTGCTGTCAGAGAACATCCACTCCTCCGATATAGCCTATGGTGACTTTGGCCTGCATCGTTTCTCATTGAAATGAACGCAGCGTGAAGTGAAGTGTGTGTGTGTGTGTGTGTGTGTGTGTGTGTGTGTGTGTGTGTGTGTATGTGTGTGTGTGTGTGTGTGTGTGTGTGTGTATGTGTGTCTGTGTCTGTGTGTGTGTGTGTGTGTGTGTGTGTGTGTGTGTGTGTGTGTGTGTCTGTGTCTGTGTCTGTGTCTGTGTCTGTGTCTGTGTCCGTGTGCCTGTGTGTGTGTGTGTGTGTGTGTGTGTGTGTGTGTGTGTGTGTGTGTGTGTGTGTGTCCATGTGTGTATGTGCTCGTGCTTGTGTGTCTATTTGTCTCTTTATCTGTCTGTGTGTCTGTTTGTTTATCTGTCTGTCCATCAGTTTGTTTGTTTGTCTATGTGTCTCTGTCTGTCTGTCTGTCTGCATGTCCATATGTTTGTCTGTCTGTCTGTCTGTCCGTCCATCAGTTTGTTTGTTTGTCTGTATGTGTCTGTCTGTCTGTCTGTCTGTCTTTTTGTCTGTCTGCATGTCCTTATGTCTGTCTGTCTGTCTGTCTGTGTGTCTTTCTGTCTGTGTGGTCTGTCTGTCTGTCTGTCTGTTTGTCCATCTGTCTGTTTGTTTGTTTGTCTGTCCATAAGTTTGTTTGTCTGTCTGTATGTATCTCTGTCTGTCTGTCTGTTTGTCTGTCTGTTTGTCTGTCTGTCTTTCTGTCTTTCTGTATGTATCTCTGTCTGTCTGTCTGTCTGTCTGTCTGTCTGTCTGTTTTTCCATCTGTCTGTTTGTTTGTTTGTCTGTCTGTATGTATCTCTGTCTGTCTGTCTGTCTGTCTGTTTGTCTGTCTGTCCATCAGTTTGTCTGTTTGTCTGTCTGTCTTTCTGTCTGTCTGTATGTATCTCTGTCTGTCTGTTTGTCTGTTTGTCTGTCTGTCTGTTT
>NC_085102.1:4318792-4321292 GCF_963422355.1 Corticium candelabrum
ACGCAGACAGACAACAGATGGACAGACAGACAGACAGACACAGACAGACAACAGATGGACAGACAGACAGACAGACAGACATAGGGACTGACACACACACACACACACACACACACACACACACACACACACACACACACACACACACACACGTACACACACACACACACACGTACACACACACAGACGGATAATTTATTCTCATACAGATTCTACTTGTACATATGCTAGGATTTTTTAAATACAAATCAGTCCTTGCAAATAACAAAGTCATTAACTAATGGACTTGACTTTGAATGTCAAAATCAAATAATCTATCTAAATCACCATGATTAGGTGACAGTTTTGAAAGTTTTCTAAGGATAACTTTGGCATTGCATCTTTGCAGAATTGTAGAAAATCTTTTTCTCCAATACGACATGAACATGGAAGCATTAAAATTGGCTTCTGGATTTGCTGTCTGTTGTGACAAATGCTGCAAAAAATTCTCTGCCTTCGTGCCCCACCTTCCAAAATGTTCTATCACAAGAGGAACACATCTTGATACATATCCTCCTGGACAAGCTCTTCTCAATATTTTTTCATTTTCTTTTCTTCTCTTGTCACGGCAGCATGACCATTTTTCTTGCTAGCCCTCCTAATAATGTCCTGACTCCACGGATGAGCCAGGGACACATCAAGATCCAAATTCTGTCCAGTATTTGGATCAAACATTGTAGACAGACAGACAGACAGACAGACAGACAGACAGGCAGGATTAAGAGAGGTGGGTAGAATTTCACACACACACACACACACACACACACACACACACACACACACACACACACACACACACACACACACACACACACACCACACCACACCACACCTATGGCACATCATCACACTGTCAAAGTACACAATTTGCAGAGTCACATGATTTTTCAAAGTCCCATTTCTTATGGCTCATAGCCACAACAACACAAAACCATCTACATACACATTTCATTACATCTTTGTGTTGTCACAGATTGACGACGCACCAGGAGCTTTTGCAGTCATGTCTGGAGGTTTTGGTCGAATGGTGAGTCTCTTGCTCACGTCAATGGTTCAATAACCAACTCGCCTTTCATTCTCTGTTAGCATATATTTGCTCTTCCTGAACGGGACGACTTCATTCGTAAACTAACGGGAGCCTCACAAATAAACATCGGCGAAACTCTGATGTAAGTGACTGTTTGAGTGAGCGTTGTAATGACGTAGGATCTAAGGTGATCGTGTCATTCATTACAGGGTGAGACGTCGGACGGTGACATTAGAGGAATGTCAGTCAAAGAGATTAGGGAAATACAGGTCTGTGTGTTAGAAATGAGTTACTCTATTGATATTAATAATTGAAATTTTTAATATTTGAAATGTGATATTATCCGGGGGAACGTATGAGCATGCGTAATGCATTCTTAGTAGCTATAGTGTCATGTAGAAATGCCAAGGAAGCGATCAGTGTGCTGGTGTGTGTGTGTGTGTGTGTGTGTGTGCGTGTGTGTGTGTGTGTGTGTGCGTGTGTGTGTGTGTGTGTGTGTGTGTGTGTGTGTGTGTGTCACTGTGTGTGTGTGTGTGTGTGTGTGTGTGTGTGTGTGTGTGTGTGTGTGTGTGTGTGTGTCACTGTGTTTGTGTTGTGTGTGTGTGTGTGTGTGCGTGCGCGCGCGCACGCACGATGCACACTGCACATACTTTGGTGTGTCTCTTAATGAATGTGTTGTATCTGATTGTTGTGTGTACGTTTTGTTGTATTCTTGTTATTGGATCACGATGTTGTACATCTAGTGATGATGACTCTCTCACGTCTCTTGCTGAATTCAGTGTTCAGAAGATGTCACGGAGACATTCTGTGAGTACTGTCTGTATGCTTGTTTGTCCATCTGTCTGTCTGTCTGTATGTATATATGTTTGTTTGTCCATTTGTTTGTTTGTTTGTCTATCTGTTTGTTTGTTTATTTGTTTGTCCATCTGTTTGTTTGTTTTGTTTGTCCATCTGTTTGTTTGTTTATTAGTCCATTTGTGTATCTGTTTGTTTGTGCATCTGTTTGTTTGTTTGTTTGTCCACCTGTTTGTCCATTTGTTTGTTTGTTTGTTAGTTTATCTGTTTGTTTGTTAGTTTATCTGTTTGTTTGTTTGTGTGGTTGTGTGGCTGAACACGAGTTTGTAGTGACGCTGTTAGTTTTCACTTGTAGGGTCCTGTTCATCGTGTGCTGTGCCTCACTGAGACATGCATAGTGGAAAGAGATCCGGGAACGTATTCAGTTGTGACGTGTCGACCTCTGGGTGATGTATGAGTTGGTGTTGTGTGTCAATGTTGTACAAACATATAATGATATTTTGTGTTGATTTGATGCTGGAGGTTGAGATGACAAATGTGAAGACAGACCGGATGGAGAGACAGACAAATACACAGTCTGATGGACAGAGAGACAGACAGATGAGGACATAGATGAACAGACAGATGAATGGAATGGCA
>NC_085102.1:4326292-4328219 GCF_963422355.1 Corticium candelabrum
ATATGGATACACAGACAGGAAGAAGGCCGGACAGACAGACAGACAGACAGTCAGACAGCACCTGAGGTTGTCTACTTGTATTCATTCATACTTTGTATTTGCCATTTCCAGCCAATGCACGACAACTACAGCCTTCGTCAAGAGCAGTTGAACAAACAATCGCTGCTGTCGTCAAAGAAGTTTCTCGAGAAGCTGCTGGAGATATTCGCTGAGCATGTGACACGTGGAACTGGCGCCCTCATCATCAGTGCCATGCTGGACTTCTTGAATTTTGCTTTGTGTGCTCCATATAGGTCAGTGGGTAGGAATTGTGTGGAAAATATGGATGTAGGTATGAGTAGATAGGCAGAATGAGATGGATGTGGTTGAGTGTTTAGGCATGCAGGTTGATGGGTGGAGGGATAGGCTGATGGGTAATGGGTGAGTGGGTGGGCAAGTAGACGATTGCATGGATAGACAACCAAACAGATAGACAAGCAGTTGAACAAACGGATGGATTGATAGGCAGACAGACAGACAGACAGACAGACAAACAAATGGGCAGACAGACAGACAGATGGACAGACAGACGAATGAACAGACAGACAGGGACATTGTCACAAGGATTATTGTATATTATTTAGTGTTTGTAATTGTGCTTAAAGTGTATTGAAATAAAAGACAGACAGACAGACAGACAGACAAATGGACAGACGGGCAGACAGACAGATAAATGGACAGACAGACAGACAGACAGACAAATGGACGGGCAGACAGACAGACAGACAGGCAGACAGACAGACAGACAGACATACAAATGGACAGACAGACAGACAGACAAATGGGCAGACAGACAGACAGACAAATGGGCAGACAGATGGACAGACAGACAGACAGATAGATGGACAAACGGTTTACACAAATTTCAAACGTTTAGAAGGACAACGCAAATCATCTTTGACTCATACGAGTTAGTTTTGTCTTCTTGTTGTTTGTTGTTGTAACAAATTTGTTGATTTGTACTCGTGTCAACACGTTTTGTTGTCCTACTATTTTGTGAATTGTGTGTTCTAGTGAGACAACAGAAGGGGCACAGTTTGATATGCTGCTGGAGATGGTTGCTAGTCTCGGTCGTGTCATTTTCAAGCTGTTTCAGGTATGTGTACTATACTGAGTGATGGGGTGATGGGCGGTGTGGTACTTGTGTGTTGCTTGGATGTCACTTGGTTTTGTTGATGGATTGTTACGTATGTCATTGGGTTATTATAGTCAATTTGTTTTTGCATTTGTTTGTTGTTTGTTGTTCTGTTTGTTGGTTTATTTGTCTGTTTGTTGGTTTGTCTGTCTGTTTGTTTGTTTGTTTGTTTGTCTGTTTGTTTGTCTGTCTGTTTGTTTGTCTGTTTGTTTGTCTGTTTGTCTGTTTGTTTCTTTGTTTGTCTGTTTGTCTGTTGGTTTGTCTGTTTGTTTGTTTGTTTGTCTGTTTGTTTGTCTGTTTGTTTGTCTGTTTGTTTGTCTGTTTGTTTCTTTGTTTGTCTGTTTGTCTGTTTGTTTGTATGTTTTTTGTCTACCTGTTTGTCTGTCTGTTTATCTGTTTGCCTGTTTGTATGTCTGTTTTGTGTGTCTGTCTGTTTGTCTGTTTATCTGTTTGTTTGTCTGTTTGTCTGTCTGTTTATCTCCCTGTTTGTCTGTCTGTCTGTTTCTCTGTTTGTCTCTCTGTTTGTCTCTCTGTTTGTCTGTCTGTTTGTTGGTTTATGTGTTTGTATGTTTGGTTGTTTGGCTGTTTGTTTGTTTCTGTGTATAAATATAATTATAGCTAACTATTTGTACTCTTGTAGCATCCATCAACAGCCATTGTAAAGGGTGCTGGGATGCTAATGAAAGCGATTATTGAAGAGGGTGATTCAGAAACGGCGGCTCACATGCAGAATCTTGCTCTTGCTGAAGGAGC
>NC_085102.1:4328419-4330919 GCF_963422355.1 Corticium candelabrum
TGTGTGTGTGTGTGTGTGTGTGTGTGTGTGTGTGTGTGTCAGTGTGTGTGTGTGTGTGTGTGTGCTCGTGTCACACATGTGTATGTATGTGCATGTGTCAGATTTCTATATTTCTAGACTCTCCAACCCTCCAAGCAAGGCTCTCTCCGTCAAGTGGAGGCTTTTCTCATGCACTGGAAATCGCGCGTCGGAAAGAACCGCAACAAACGCAACGAGGCCTTCGACCAGCAAGTCGCTCTACGAAAATGCAGACAGAGAATCAAGGCAGACGTCAACTGGCTCTACTTCTATTACCAATTTGAAGTCGATCATGCAGAGCCAGCGCTCATATGGAATTACAAGACGAGAGAGGAGCTGAAGGAGGCACTAGAGACTGAGATCCGGTCGTTCCATGTTGATAAGGATTTGGGTGGTCAACACGTCATCTCGTGGAATTACCAAGAGTTTGAAGTTCGATATGAGTGTCTGCAGGATGAGATCAAAATTGGGGATTATTATTTGAGGTTGCTGCTTGAGCATGATATCAAACCAGAACAGATTGATAATCCGTAAGTTTGTTGTTGTTTGTTGTTGTTTGTTGTTTGTTGTTGTTTGTTGCTGTTTGTTGTTTGTTGCTGTTTGTTGTTTGTTGTGTTGTTTGTTGTTGTTTGTTGTTGCTGTTGCTGTTGTTTGTTGTTGCTGTTGCTGTTTATTTGTTGTTGCTGTTGTTTGTTGTTTGTTGGTGTTTGTTGTTGTTTTTGTTTTTGTTTGTTTGTTGTTTATTGTTGTGTTTTTTGTTTATTGTTTGTTATTGTTTGTGGTTGTTTGTTGTTGTTTGTTTGTTGTTATATTGTTTGTTGTGGTTTTTGTTGTTGTGTTGTTTGTTGTTGTTGTTGCTTTTTTGTTGTTGTGTTTTTTGTGTTGTTTTTGTTGTTTGTTGCTGTTTGTTGTTGCTGTTGTTTTTTTTTGTTTTTTTGTTGTTGTCTTGTTTGTGTTGTTTTTTGTTGTTGTGTTGTTTGTTGCTTTTGTTGTTGTTTTTGTTGTTGTTTGCTGTTGCTGTTGTTTGTTGTTTGTTTGTTGCTGTTTGTTGTTGCTTTTGTTTTGTTTGTTGTGTTTTTTGTTTATTGTTTGTTATTGTTTGTTGTTTGTTTGTTGTTGTTTGTTGCTTTTTTGTTGTTGTGTTGTTGTTTTTTGTGTTGTTTATTGTTGTTTGTTGTTTGTTTGTTGCTGTTTGTTGTTGTTTGTTTTGTTTGTTTGTTTGTTGTGTTTGTTGTGTTTTTGTTTAGTTTGTGGCTGTTTGTTATTGTTTGTTGTTTGTTGTTGTTATTTGTTGTTGTGTTGTTTGTTGTTGTTTGTCTATATCTGTCTTTGTCTGTCTGTTTGTGTACCTGTGTGCCTGTGTGTTTGTCTGTCCATCCATCTGTCTGTCTGTCTGTCCATCCATCTGTCTGTCTGTCTGTCTGTCTGTCTGTCTGTCTGTCTGTCTGTCTGTCTGTCCATTTGGCTGTCTGTTTGTCTGTCTATCTGTCTGTCTGTTTGTCTGTCTATTTACTTTTTGCATATTTGTTTGTTTGTTTTCCATCCGTTACACCGAGGAATTAACAATTACTCTAACTAATTGATATCAACACAATAGATTGGAGTTTTTTAATGACTTGTATCATCGCTATTTACTTGCATCGAAAGCGTCAATGAAAGCAATGTGTCTTCAGGTCAGTAGCTTTACAAGATCAAATGCAAATACAACAAGCATTTTGTTAATGTAAGAAATTGTGTTTTGTTTGCAGGCGATGACGATTGTTTACGGCAAATGTCATGACAAAATTGGTCCATTCAATGATGCCAGACACTTTGCTGTGATGTTGGAGAAAACGTGTGATCGGCTGGAAAGGGATAGACTGCTGCAGTTTTTGGACAAGCTGCTGTACAACAGAGTAAGATGGATTATTAATGAGAGAGATGTGTGTGCGTGTGTGTGTGCGTGTGTGTGTGTGTGTGTGTGTGTGTGTGTGTGTGTGTGTGTGTGTGTGTGTGTGTGGGCGGGTGGAGTATGGCTGGCAGGTGGACAGACAGATAGACAAAACAGACTGAAGGCCAGACAGATAGATGGAGGGACTGATGAACATACACAGAGACAGACAGACAGACAGACAGACAGACGGACAGACACAGACAGACAGACAGACACAGACAGACAGACAGACACAGACATACAGACAGACAGACACAGGCAGACAGACAGACAGACTGACAGACAGACAGACAGACACAGACAGACAGACGGACAGACAGACAGACACAGACAGACAGACAGACAGACAGACACAGACAGACAGACAGACAGACACAGACAGGCAGACAGACAGATAAACATATTGTTTTATTGATTTTAAACTTCGAAAGATATACAACAAGCAATTGTTCAAAAGAAAACAAATCCACTTCAATCCATTACTCTGTTCTTCAATTCAGATCAGACAGACAGACACTGTGAACTCGGGATTTTTAAGTGGTGTGATGG
>NC_085102.1:4345919-4360919 GCF_963422355.1 Corticium candelabrum
TCTCAACAAGTTTCTGCCTCCCATCTTTATGGATGCAATGCAGGACAATCCTGAAGCATCTGTACATATGTTTGAAAGTATGTAGCAATGGACGGACTATGTTTTGTGGTTGTTGTATGGCAAGATGTTGGTTGTATTGATTGTTTACTGTGTAGCTGCTCAGGAGAATCCAGAACTCGTGTGGAATGATGAGGCAAGAGAGAAGGTGCAGAATGTGGTTAAACGAATGAAACTAAGGTATGGTGGAAATCTTATGATGTAGTTGGTACATGTGTGTATGTGTATCTAAATAGAAAATGTATAAAATGTATATGAAATGAGAATATATGTTAATATGTATTATTAAACTATTTATAATGTATTGATGGGCGTGATTTTATTGTGTGTGTGTGTGTGTGTGCGTGTCTGTCTGTCTGTATGTATGTCTGTCTGTCTGTCTGTCTGTCTGTCTGTCTGTATGCATGTGCTTGTGTGTGTCTGTCTGTTTGTCTGTCTGTCTGTCTCTGTCTGTCTGTTCATCTGTCTGTCCGTCTGTCTGTTGCATGTGCTTGTGTGTGTGTGTGTGTGTGTGTGTGTGTGTGTGTGTGTGTGTGTGTGTGTGTGTGTCTGTCTGTCTGTCTGTCTGTCTGTCTGTTCATCTGTCTGTCCGTCTGTCTATGCATGTGCTTGTGTGTGTGTGTGTGTGTGTGTGTGTGTGTGTGTGTGTGTGTGTGTGTGTGTGTGTGTGTGTGTGTGTGTGTGTGTGTGTGTGTGTGTGTGTGTGTGTGTCTATCTGTGTGAGTGTGTGTGTTTGTCTATCTGTCTGTCTGTCTGTCTGTCTGTCTGTTTCTGTCTGTCTGTCTGTTTCTGTCTGTCTGTATGTATGTATGTTTGTCTGTCTGCGTGTTTTTGTTTGTCTGTCTGCGTGTTTTTGTTTGTCTGTCTGTCCATTTGTCTGTCTGTCTGTCCATTTGTCTGTCTGTCTGTCTGTCTGCGTGTGTGCATGTGTGTGCATGTGTGTGTGTGTGTGTGTGTGTGTGTGTGTGTGTGTGTGTGTGTGTGTGTGTGTGTGTGTGTGTGTGCGCGCGCATGCAAGCATGTTTATAACAATAGTTTTGTTCTAGTCATTATGAAGCTCAGAAAGACAATCCAGACACATTATGGAAGGTATCGTATCTTTTCCTGACCCACAGCTTTACAGCATTAACCTTGTGCTATATGTTCAGCTCCCACACGACTTCCTTGTTGTGTATGCTGATGTAGAAGGCCAGATCATAATCGGTGGGGTCATCCTCAAACTTTTTATCCAACAACCTTCTTGGGTAGTCATTTCTATTGCTGGTGATTGGTAAATGTTGTCATTTTGGTGATCGTTTGTCTAGGCTTTGCGGAGACCGAAGGAGTTTGTTGTTGCTCTTATGGACAGATTTGATAATTTGATATCAATCAAGGATCCTAATGTTGTGAAACTGTTGGCAGTTTGGAGAGCGATGTGTGACGTTGTTGTGGTTTTAGGGTGAAGAATTGGAGACGGTTACACAAGCAGCAGTGTGTCTGTTTATTGCACAGTCGTCGATGGTCGACATGGTAATTTGATTAGTTAATTAATATTTTATTATTTTGTGTTTGTCTGTTTGATCACCAGTGAATTTTTTGTGTCTGTTTGTATTTGTATCAGTGTTGGTTTGTCTGTTTGTTTGTCTGTCTTCCTGTCAGTTGTCTGTCTGTTTGTACATTTGTCTGTCTGTCTGTCTGTCTGCCTGTTTGTCTGTCTGTCTGTCTGCCTGTTTGTCTGTCTGTCTGTCTGTCTGTCTCTCTGTTTGTTTGTATATTTGTCTGTCTGTCTGTTTGTCTGTCTGTCTGTCTGTCTGTCTGTCTGTCTGTTTGTCTGTCAGTCTGTCTGTTTGTCTGTCAATCACATATATTAGAACTTTTATCTATGATACATTTTGCAATGCAGGGTACTATGTACTGTCCAACTACTAGTGGTGTTCATCAACTAAACTAAGCCAAAATTGAGACTCATGTAAAACAAAATGAAGACTACACTTAAAAACTACAGTGTACAAGCAAAGCCTCCAGTACCAGCTAGTGGCTAAAGTACTGGGTGGCAAAGAGGTCACATCTGTTGTCTTCAAGCAGCGAAGATAGCTTTTTAGAGATGACTCTAGCATTACACTTTTGGAGCTGAATAGAAAAGCGTTTGGACCAGACGTCGATGAACTCCGCAGCGTTCGGTTGTCCCACTTTGTCCGATGACTTCTTTGATAATTTGCACAGCAGTTTCCACCCATCGATCCCCCAAGCTCTAAAATGCTCCATTACCAATGGGGTTACAGTGGCAATTATGCCACCTGGTAATTGCTGTTTGCTGTATTTCTCTTTCTGTCTGCTCTCGTCTCTGCAGCAGCACCACTAACACCAGCAGATGATGGAAAGATGTCACTACTCTGTCTGTCTGTCTGTCTGTCTGTCTGTCTGTCTGTCAATACATTCTTATACAAGACTTTATTACAGTCTATGCTAAAAAATCAGCAAGTTCTAAGAGAACTAGGACCCAGGAGGTCCCTAAGTACGACTAAGAGTCAAACAGTTGACAATAAGCTAACAGAGTTACTAATGGCACCAACTGAGTCACCACTATACTGGACTCTGCTCATCTTCTGCAGTAACACTCTTGCATTGCACTGCTGCATCGCAATTGAGAATCGTGTCCTCCAGTAGTTCTTGAACTCGTCCTGTCTGCACTCAGTTGTCCATGTTGCTGTTGATGAGAGCTAGTTGAGATATTCTCGGGCCTCTTGCCCCACCGACCAAAGTGTTCCATCGATTGAGAAATAAAATTCAGTGTAGTTCCACAAGGACGTGCCTTTTTGGCGTATTTATCTTTTTCAGCATTTCTCTTCGAGTTGCTGCTGTCCAATCTTCTAGGGCTGCCTTTGGAAGAGCGTCAAGTGCCCATGGATGTGCCAAAGAGATGTCTAACTCCACTTCTTTACCGGAGTCAGGATCCACTACATATATGTCAGGTCTGCTGTCACAATCCAGAAAACGGTGTTTTGGTTTAATCTTGTGAACAACATGCAGCTGGCTGAGGCACTCAGACCATGTTTGAACTATTGTGTTGTGAGTCTAGACAGGCTCCCCCCGCCATACTTACATGTGATGAGGTGGGGCGACAGACAAAGGTCTGTCTGTCTGTGTGTCTGTCATTTTCATATATTTTCATAAATGAATGTTATTACAACCAAAACTATTTGAAATGTTCCAGAGACCCAATAGAGTCAATACACCTCACAAACTAATGTACGCAAAACTGAGTATGATAGTTCTTTACATTGCTAGAACTCATAGTAAAAGGCGTGATAGTTTCTTTGCGATAGTCTGTTTGTTTGCCTGTCTGTGTGTCTGTCTGTTTGTCTGTCTGTTTGTTTGTCTGTCTATGCCTGTCTGTTTGTCTGTTTGTCTGTCTGTCCTTCTGTCTGTTTGTTTGTCTGTCCATTTGTTTGTTTATTTGTGTATCTCTATGTTGGTTGTACTATTGTGTGTGTTTCTACTTTTAGCTTCCTCAGCTCGGCCACATTCCCAAAATGATTCAAATGATGAAGCAAACAAAGAACGATGCTGTTTCTAAGGCATGCACCACAGTCGTCCAACAGATTGTCAACAACGATGTCAGTGACTCAACCTTTCCTACACTCTAATTACATGTGTACACGATTGCTATCTCTTCATAGGTTTGCGTATCCTTGATTGCAGGAATGCAGTGCATTGATCCGATAATGACAGCAATGAAGGCTCGTGGAGACGTCATTGCTACGGGCAGCGAGGCATTGCACACGCTGTTTGAGAAGCAAATATCTTCATTGGTTGGTCAGGCCCTGTCTGTTGGTTTGGTTGAGTATCTGCTTGAACTGTTGGAGTCAACACTTGTGGGAGTGGAGAGTCCTTCAGCAACGAAAGCATTGATTGTGAAGACACTGAAGTCGATGAGAAAAGACTTATCGTTTGGCGAACGGGTAAGTGTAGGAGTTGTTGCTGAGTTTGTTTGTAAAGTTTATTGTTTGTTAAGTTTTTGACATACATTAGACATACATACATACATACATACATACATATATTATACATACATACATACATACATACATACATACATACATACATACATACATACATACATACATACATACATATATACATACATACATACATACATACATATATTATACATACATACATACATACATACATACATACATACATATATACATACATACATACATACATACATATATTATACATACATACATACATACATACATACATACATACATACATATATACATACATATATACATACATACATATATTATACATACATACATACATACATACATACATACATACATACATACATACATATATACATACATATATACATACATACATACATACATACATACATAAATTATACATACATACATACATACATACATACATACATGCATGCATACATACATACATATATACATACATATATACATACATACATACATACATACATACATACATATATACATACATACATATATACATACATACATACATACATACATACATACATACATACATACATACATACATACATATATACATACATACATACATACATACCGTATTACCTCACTTTATGCTGCATGCCGGTTTAAGCTGAAATCTACCAGGGTGCTGGTATACCGGCATGCCGCAGTATACAGGGTAAGAACTGGCTTTCTTGTAAAAGACGTCTACATACCTTTAATTGCTGTGTGCAATCATGCTTCCGCAACAAAACACAAGCAGCAGTCTCAATGATGCAATAGAACTGTCTTAGTTCAGTACCAATATCATGTGAGGAACAATTCTAGGCTATATTGAAACATGCATAGTGTTCTGTAGAATCAGTCATCTTCCTCTTCCCCCTCTTCTTCACTGTCCTCTTCATCATCTGTCTGCCTTGTATGGTCTTCATCGTCTGTCAGCAGATACAAAGTGCGTTCCCAGCGCCTACACAGCGCATCCCCGCTTACACAGGCATCTCCCGCTTTATACCGGCATGCCGGTATAGGTACCAGACTCTCTCCAACCAATTTTTGGTAAGTCTCGCGTATACCGGCATGCAGCATAAAGTGAGGTAATACGGTACATACATACATGCGATGTACACACACACACACACACACACACACACACACACACACACACACACACACACACACACACACACACACACACACACACACACACACACACACACACACACACACCACACGAGATCCAGCCAAGACACGAGTGCATACTCACTGAGTGATATGCTTGACTTGGTAGGTTGACGAGATCTTGGAAAAGTCAACTGTCTGGGAGGCATACAAAGATCAGAAACACGACCTGTTTATTCAAGATACTGTAGTAGCTGGCTATCTAACTGGGCCTGTTGGTGTCGCTGGCTACTTGACTGCGGGTCCTTCCTCTCAAACACAAGTGATGTCAGATGAGCCACCACCTATGGAAGCACATGCAGAAGACGAAGAACTGGATGAATGAGTGGCAACACAGACACTTAGCTGCTTATTGTATATGGTCACTTTTCTATGTTGGTGTTAATGTGACGAACGATTAATTAGATAGTCAAGCATAAGTATGGTTTCGTTGTTTTCAAAAAAATAGTACAATTTCTGCCTGCCTACCAGCAAACATTCATAGCTCTGTGGTCATTTGCTTGGCTTGCTGCTAGGGATCACGTGATTTTGATACTATTGTATCACGTGATTTTAATTAAAATATTTTTGCAACTATCTATTGTTGCCGAGCGCGCGCGTGTGTGTGTGTGTGTGTGTGTGTGTGTGTGTGTGTGTGTGTGTGTGTGTGTGTGTGTGTGTGGTGTGTGTGTGTGTGTGTGCGTGCGTGCGTGCGTGCGTGTGTGTGTGTGTGTGTGTGTGTGTGTGTGTGTGTGTGTGTACACAAATCTCAAATTTCTCCTCTCCACGACCACGTTTCATGACAGGACCTACCTTAGAAAATCGTTTTCGTGTCCGACTACAGATGAGTCTAGGAACGATTCGTTTAATTAAGTGACCAAACGGCGACAAAAACGCGAACTTCCGTCGGTCCATCCTTTTGTATTGTACATGTAGCTAGGGATTGTGTGTATGGGACAACCCAGAAACACCATCAGAAGTTGAATGCCACCTACAGTCAACTATTCACACGTCCCATACTACAATCAATCCTTTACTAGACTGTGCTGCATCTAACACTGTTGATAGTCAATGTTTGCTGATATCAATTTCTATGTCACTAAATACCATACCACTGTCATTACAATGGAATCGAGTGCATACCTAGACTGTACATTTCAATTGTCTTGATCACGATCGCAAAACGAAGTCTACCTATACCTGGGCTCGAGTGTCCAGCCGGTCATCTTTTCCGCCGCGGGGGGAGTGACCGGCTGGACACTCGAGCCTAACCTATACCAGGCCTATAGACGTAATCTAAACTACTAGGAAGTTTGCATGTTTACTTCCATGACAGCTAGGGTTTCAACAAATACGTATTGTATAGCTAGGACTCGGCGTTTCAGTAGACGGTCTGAAAACTCCGTTGGACGTCTTACTCACGAACGCGAGGCGCCTACGGATACCGTACAACTAGTATCACGTGATCTTAAATAAAATATTGTTTTTTTGCAATTAAAATATTGGATCACGTGATCTTAATTAAAATAGTTTGCTCTAAAATATTGTGTCACGTGATCTTAATTAAATTTTAATACGCGTGTTTTGCAATTAAAATGTTAGATCACGTGATTTTATTAACTACGTGACTCCAAATTTCAATATTGGTTGTGCGATAACGTTAGGCCACGTGATTTACATTAAGAATCACGTGATTTTGGGTAGTGAGATCACGTGATGTGGTAGTTGAGTCATCACGTGAGCAGAGGCATCTAGTCACGTGAGTTTTGTGTACACACTACCATGTGATGAGTCTGTTATCACCACTGGCTATTTTGGCCGCACTGCTCTCCTCTCTGTCGATTCTAGTCAACAAATACGTTCTCTCTGTTCTCCTCTTTACCTATCCGACTCTCTTCCAGGGATGGCAATGTGCATTTGTCGTTGCCTCTTTACTGATGACGTCATACTGTGGAATTCTAGACATGTCAATACCTCAAATGCAAGATGCTGTATTCTGCTTACCGTCGGCCACTGCGTTTAGTCTCTCTATTTACAGTGGATCTCGTGCTCTGCAGCAACTCAGTGTGGCTGTCTACTGCTCGTTGGCTTGTGTGGTCGACACAGTTATGACGTCATCGGTTGCACTTCGACAGGGACGACCGTCTGCGGTGTTTTTATTTTTGTTGACATTGTTTCATTTGTTGAGCACGTGTCTGGTTGTCTATAACGATTTTGATTACGACGAACGCTGGAGTGGATATTTGTGGATGAGTGTGTCGTGTGTGTCAGCGTGTTTGTCCACTTTTCTAAGAAAAGACACGCCAGAATCTGTATCTATAGAGAAGAGTGGGCGAGTACTGGTTGATCACGTGATCAGCATAACTCTTCTGTTGCTCTACGGTTTTGTATCCGAGCAGCTTGTGACTGCACAGAATTTCACACACATTTACAACATGAGGTTCCATGTGGGGTTATTAGGGAGTGGAGTGTTGTGTGGCATTGCTACAATTGTAAGACTGAAATTGCCGTCTTCGCTGTCGCTATCGGTGACATTCGAAGTGAGAGCGTTCGTCTCGTTTATTGGAGTAGTTTTGTTACGAGACGACGTTTCTGTTGCTCAGGCGGTGTGGATAGTAATTTGTCATGCCTGTGTATTAGTACTGGGTTTCTTTGAAAGAAAGGTTGATATCAATGAGCAAGATGAAATAAATAAATAAAAATAATTGAATTGGAACATAATAACAGTGTATACATGTTTGTTGTGTGTGTGTGTGTGTGTGTGTGTGTGTGTGTGTGTGTGTGTGTGTGTGTGTATGTGTGTGTGTGTGTGTGTGTGTGTGTGTGTGTGTGTGTGTGTGTTAGCTTTATTAAATATAAATATATAAAATTTATTTTATTTTTCACTTAACTATGCGTCCTCGGAGTCCCAACATCAATGCGCGCGCGCAAACTAGTATCCGGGAGCACAGGCGGTGACTCACTACGTCTGTTCTAGCCACCAACATGTACGCAGCAGTCGACCCCCAAGCACACCAAGTCGGCTCCGCAGCGCGCTGTGACGACCGCGAAATCGCAAGTCAGCCTCACACTCACACCCCACGCGCCCACAACGCACCAAAACTCGTTCCCTGATTTTTTTTCGATTTTTCTCTTGTCACCAGGTCACCACAGAGTACTCGTTTTTGGTCTCGAAGAGCCGTACAGGCCGCGAAAGCGCCACGAAGGACACCACCATTCTCACCACCACCACGGCCGTCACGGGCATCACTCTCACCACCACCATCATCATCAGAGAGGCAGAACACACGGCAGCCATTCAAAGTCCGGAAAGGAGGGCCGAGCGCGGCATCGTTTGACCGTCGAGGGACAAGACTCGTCGCCGTTAGGTGAGTCGACGAGGCGCTGAGACGCGCTGTGACGAGGAAACGGGAAGCGAAATTTAAGATGCGGGGGCGTGGCGTGTGCTTTCTGTCTTCAGTTTTTGTTGTTTGATGTCGTTAAATAAATAGGTGTGAGGGTAAATGCAGCTAGAAGCGTTTAGAGTTTCGTAAACGTCTCTAGTTGCCGCAGTTTTTGTTTTACGTGACTTGAGTGAATGAGTGGGATGTGAGAGGCGCGTCGTGGAGAGTTGTACACGTTTGGGTATTTCGGAAGTTGTGTGAACACTTGATAGTGAGTCACTGATGTTGTATTACAATGAGTGAGGCGTTTTATACAGTGAGTAGCAGGATGGGTGATGGGCAGTGAGTGAGGGGAGGGAATCTATAGAAAGGTGACATGTACAGACATGTACAGAGCGGACAGAAGCAGATTCAGATTGGTCTGGTCTAATGCGCACTAAAGGGTGGTTGAGCATGTGACTTGAATATTTCCTAGCTCAGTGCTGATTCTGTCGCTGCTAATATTAATGCTATTTCTTGGAAAACTAAAGACTAAAACAGACAGACACACAGACAAATAGACAGATAGACAGACAGTCAAATAGACACACAGTCAAATAGACAAACAGAGAAAAATAGACAGACAGATAGATAGACAGACAGACAGACAGACAGACAAATAGACAGACAGTCAAATAGACAAACAGAGAAAAATAGACAGACAGATAGATAGACAGATAGACAGACAGACAGACAAATAGACAGACAGTCAAATAGACAAAAATAGACAGATAGATAGATAGAAAGACAGACAGATAGACAGACAGACAAATAGACAGACAGTCAAATACACAAACAGAGAAAAATAGACAGACAGATAGATAGACAGACAGACTAACAGACAGACAAATAGACAGATAGACAGACAAACATACAAACAGACAGACAGACAAAACTAAAGATTCTTGGGTGCAGTATTTCAATTTTGCTTCAATCCAACGGTATCCATCGCAGGCAAACAATAAACAAAACAAAGAAAATTAATTACAACTATATATTAATTAATACAAGAAAGACGGTCTGGGTATACAAGGTCACACAGTGACACACAAAGATCTCGAAAAATAACTATTACTATTTCATTTAAATTAAATTTATTAATTATTATTTAATTATATTTTTAAACAAATTTTAAATATATTTTAATTAAATTTTAAATTTTAAAAATTAAATACATTTTAAATAAATTTTAAACAAATTTTTATTTAAAAAGTTTTAAATAAATTTTAAACAAATTTTTATTTAAAAAGTTTTAAATAAATTTTAATTAAACAAATTTTAAATAAATTATTTATGGCCATCGCTAACGGCTCGCTGCACCAGCTCTGGTTATCATGTTTCTATAGGAGGATCTTCTGTCTTATGTTGAATACTTGTAATTATTGATGTTGATGCTGGTAGGTAGTGACGCGAGTCCGAATGAGCCACCGAGTGAGCGAGTCAAGTTTATTATTGGAGAAGACAATGATATGAACGACACTCCGACTGTGTTTACTGAGCTTGAAGAATTGTGTGAGAACAAAGATCACAAATTGGAGTGGAAAGAGACGGCCAGGTGTTATAATCGTGTGATCACATTTAGTTATAGTTGTTTGGTCTGTCTGTCTGTCTGTCTGTCTGTCTGTCTGTCAAATAACATTTATTTCAAACATACATCTATAATACAATGCTAGCAAGGTAACTATATAAAGTTCTGTAACTACGAGAGTTTACTAGGACTAGATTTAAAAACAAACAAACATGTAACACTTAAAAGAGAACAATGCAGACTACCCGGAGCCAACTTAGTGGCTGAAAAACTGGGTAGAGCAATCTACAGTACAGTCAATGTCATTTGTCAGAGCTGAGATTTTTCTCATGATGACCTTTGTGTTGCACTTCTGAAGTTGAGTTGAGAATCTCTTTCTCCAGATGTCCAGAGACTCAGCAGCGTTAGGTCAACCAAGTTCATCCCTTGACTTCTTGGCTAGTCTTTCCAGAAAGTTTTTTCCCATCTCACCCCATCGTCCAAAATGTTCTATAACTAAGGGAATGAAACTGACTGTTGATCCACCTGGTAGATTTTCCTTTGCATATTTTGCCTTCTTCCTCTCTTCTCTTCTTTCTGCAGCAGCACCATCTGACTCAGATGATTTTGGAAAAATATCAGAGATCCAAGGGTGTGCCAGAGCTATATCCAGGTCAACGTTGTAACCCTTGTCGGGGTCAAATGCTACAATGTCTGGTCTATCATTTGAATTTGAATTGCGATGTCGTGGCTCTCTTCGGTGGTGCACATTTAGCTCTCGAAGACAATCAGACCAAGTTGATGCTATGGCTTCATGTGACGGCCCAGACCAAACTGGCCCACCACCAGATTTTGTTGCTTTTTGGTGTCATGCAACAGTCGAGTTACCACTTCGCTTTCCTTCTCTTATTCCTGCCATAGACAGTCTTGTCATCTCACCAGGGCAAGCCTTAGGTAAAGCATTGACGCAGTCCATTCCTGTAGGAGAGACTGTTTCTTCCCTCCTTTCATCTACTGGAAAGATTCAACATCAGCTATACACATCTATTGCTAAACACGAGGCAGAGCAGTTGATCAGTGAAGCCCCCACAGCTCGTGATGTCGCACGGCTTCGCTCCTCAAAAGGGAAAGGAGCTGGAGCTTGGTTAAACGCAATCCCAACGTCAGAAGTGTTTGCACTTGATACACACGAATTTCGTTTGACGACCTTCTTGAGATTGGGCTTGTCCATACCCCTTTCCAACTGGATGACCACATGTAACTGTGGAGCCACCCTAGATGGCAGTGGATATCATCTGTTAACATGTAAATCTGGTGGTGAGCCAGTTTGGTCACATGAAGCCATAGCATCAACTCTGTCTGTCTGTCTGTCTGTCTGTTTGCCTGTTTGTTAAATTGTCTGTCTGTTAAATTGTCTGTCTGTCTGTCTGTCTGTCTGTCTGTCTGTTTGTTTGTCTGTCTGTTAAGTTGTCTCTGTTAAATTGTTTGTCTGTCTGTCCGTCTGTCTGTCAATGGTATTATATTTTCATAAATCAGAACTATTACAGGCTAAATCAAATTAAGCAAAGCACAATATACTACATTACAATGACAACTAAAAAACAAAAAACTGAACACTGTCTGTCTGTCTCCCGGATAACAGGATGGACATCACAACGTGCATGACCACCATAGAAGACGCCTAGCGCTGACGCGAGGTAAAGATGCGTACAATCCATGATGACAATGTTGATACAGAGAAGTAGACAATATGGGTAGAGGAAGACATCACGACGTACATGGCCACCGTAGAAGACGCCTAGCGCTGACGCGAGGTAAAGATGCGTACAATCCATGATGACAATGTTGATACAGAGGAGTAGACGATATGGGAAGATGTCTGTCTGTCTGTCTGTTTGTTTATCTGTCTGTCTGTCTGTTTGTTTATCTGTCTGTTAAATTGTCTATCTGTTAAATTGTTTGTCTGTCTGTCTGTTAGTCTGTCTATTTGTTTGTCTGTCTGTCTGTTAGTCTGTCTGTTTGTTTGTCTGTCTGTCTATCTGTCTGTTTGTTTGTCTGTAACAGTGTTTGTCTGTCTGTTTATTTGTCTGTCTGTATTTCATTTATTTTCAACATCAATAGTGAATATCAGTAAAAGGCACCACAGCTAAATAGTGAGTTCTCAACCCATGGGTCGAGCTACACAAGTCACATTAATGGTCTGTCTGTTTGTCTGTCAGCCTATCTGTCTGTATGTCTGTCTGTCTGTCTGTCTATCTGTCTGTCTGTATGTATGTATGTATGTATGTATTTGA
Organism: Corticium candelabrum; assembly: GCF_963422355.1. Lineage (NCBI taxonomy): Eukaryota > Metazoa > Porifera > Homoscleromorpha > Homosclerophorida > Plakinidae > Corticium > Corticium candelabrum. The sequence continues at coordinate 4,358,359 of NC_085102.1, forward strand.
ACATGTATTCAATACTTGCCCGATATGGAAAGGACTCTTACGGCAAGTTTGTCTCTTATTGAATAGGGTATCCTTAAATCCACCTACGGCCCTCCACCCATTGGAGCTGATGAATGAAACTGGAAACCTAAGAACTTTCTTCGTCATTCTCATGACCACCTATTGGACAAAAAGAAAAACTCTTCCTCCTGTTGGAATTATGAACAGTTTTAAGTGGCATCTACGTCGACATATACGAACTGTTTGTGCAAGAAAGTCGGACATATCTTTTTGGAAGCCTTTGGGACCTTTTGTAAACCTAGCTTTAGTGTAAAGAATTTAGATTGATTTAGAAGTTGTACCAACTTTTAATAATAACAAAAAAATGTATGTATGTATGTGTGTATGTATGTATGTATGTCTAATGCTATAAATGTTATAATTACATTTAGATGGATAAAGTTTGAAGAAGACGTTGAACACGCTGGTGACAAGTGGAGTAAGCCTCATGTAGCAACGCTCTCTCTTCACAGTCTATTTGAATTGAGACACTGCATACTGAAAGGCAACGTCATTCTCGACTTGGAAGCCACCAATTTGGAACAAATTACAGGTAACATAAAAATGTAAGGAACACATGGACACACTCACACACACGCGGACACACACATGGGGACACACATGGACACACATGGACACACACACATGGACACACATGGACACAACACACACACACACACACACACACACACACACACACACACTCACACACACACACACACACACACACACACACACACACATGTGCACATACACACATACAGACACATGGACACACAAACACACACACATGTGCACACACACACACACACATGGACACACGCACACATGGACACACACACACACACACATGTGCACATACACACATACAGACACATGGACACACAAATACACACACACACACACACACACACACACACACACACATGGGGACACACACACACACACACACACACACACACACACACACACACACACACGTATGTGCACATACAGACACATGGACACACACACACACACACACATGGACACACAAACACACACACACACACGTGCACACACACACACGGACACACACACACACACACACACACACACACACATTTATGTCCAGTCCAGTTTTCCCACATAATTGCCTAGTTGAAATTAATTACAGATGTTATTCTGGACCACATGGTCGCTTCTCGTCAACTCGAAGAAATCCATCGTCATCGTGTCCTCGAAACCATACTACTAAAACATCGTCACTACGGCGATCACCACCACTCCCATCACCACAAAGGCATCCTGCAAGCCATCAAAGGCTCATTCGGTCGACATCTAGACGAACTAGACCAAGGCAACTCAAGAACCGGATCACATGCCAGTTTGACAGGAACATCTGGTGAGAATGCTGGAGATCATGCAGATAAAGGAGACGGACACTCACGAAACATGTCGTCAGCCTCAGGACTCACACATCAGGCAAAGGTGTGCACATTTTCAATGTACCTTTTTGTGCCGCTCTGATTGTCTCTAGAGGCCTTTTCACACTTGAAGCGCATTAAATTGTGTTTTAATCCACTTTGCAGCAGATGTGCATTGGATGTGCATTGATTTGTTTCACGCTAGGAAAACGCAAGGCGCGTCAACGTTATAAAATGTCTGTCTGTTTGTTTGTCTGTTTGTTTGTTTGTTTGTTAGTCTGTTTGTCTGTCTGTCTCTTTGTATGTGTGTCTGTGTGTCAGTTTGTTTGTTTGTTTGTTTGTCTGTCTGTCTGTCTGTCTGTTTGTTTGTATGTTTGTTTGTCTATCTCTTTGTATGTGTGTCTGTCTGTCTGTCTGTCTGTTTGTATGTTTGTTTGTCTGTCTCTTTGTATGTGTGTTTGTCTGTCTGTCTGTCTGTCTGTCTGTACGTGCGGTCATCATGACTGCCAGTCTCTTCACAAAGATGGTTCTCTATCTTTGCTTACAGTACAGTACGTCCATCTACACCATCAGCACAGCATAGAGAGAGAACATAGATCCTACTGCCTATACCGACATGAAGAGCCGCTGTGCCACATGCAACAGCCAATGCACATCAAATTCACTCCAAACCACCTCCATATGCACCTTGAGCAAATGCACATTGAATTCAATTGACAGCCAATGCGCATGCGTATTAGGTGTGAAAACGCCAATATGCATTAATGCACATTCAGTGCACTTGGGTGTTTAGTGTGAAAGGCCTTAACACTTATTGCCATGCGTTTAGGAGCCATCCTTGATGAAAAAAATTCCACCCGGCTCTGAGGCTTCAAACGTTCTTGTCGGTGAGCTTAACTTCCTTACTGAGCCGCTCATTGCGTTTGTTCGATTGCACGATGCCGTCACTCTCGGTGACCTCACGGAGATTCCGTTGCCCACACGATTTATTTTCTTGTTGTTGGGTCCGTTGGGTAGCCAGCAGGCGAATCATGAGGTTGGACGTTCGATATCGACGCTTATGAGTGATCCTTTGTTTCATGATGTCGCGTATAAGGCGAAGAGCAGGGAAGACGT
>NC_085102.1:4365919-4375919 GCF_963422355.1 Corticium candelabrum
TGTGTGGTCAAGCTCACGCCGGCCGCGATTGTGTTGCCAGTGTTGGTGAGTTGTCTGTCTGTGTGTGTGTGTGTGTGTGTGTGTGTGTGTGTGTGTGTGTGTGTCTGTCTGTCTGTCTGTCTGTCTGTCTGTTTGTGTTTCTGTCTGTCTGTGTTTCTGTCTGTCTGTTTGTGTTTTTGTCTGTTTGTGTGTCTGTCTGTCTGTTTGTGTGTCTGTCTGTCTGTCTGTGTGTCTGTCTGTCTGTCTGTGTGTCTGTCTGTCTGTGTGTTGATCTGTTTGTCTGTCTGTCTGTCTGTGTGTGGTCTATTTGTTTGTCTCTCTGTTTGTCTGCTTGTCTGTTTGTGTGTCTGTCTTTCTGTCTGTCTGTCTGTTTGTTTGAGTGTCTGTCTGTTTGTTTGTCTGTGTGTCTGTCTTTCTGTTTGTGTGTCTGTCTGTTTGTCTGCTTGTCTGTTTGTTTGTCTGTCTTTCTGTCTGTCTGTCTGTTTGTGTGTCTGTCTGTCTGTTTGTTTGTCTGTGTGTCTGTCTTTCTGTTTGTGTGTCTGTCTGTTTGTGTTTGGTCTGTTTGCTTGTCTGTCTGTCTGTCTGTCTGTCTGTTTATTGTTTGTATATCTGTCTGTGTGTCTATCTGTTTGTCTGTTTGTCTATATATCTAGCATTACATTGTCTTACAGGTACTCAGTCTTGTGTTGGTGAGGAGGCTGATGAACTTTCTATTCCACAAAGAAGACTTAGAAATACTAGATGATCAACTACCCGAATTCATCAAGAGAAAACATGCAGACGAAAAGAAACGAAAGGTACACCCAATATTGTCAATAAATAATTTATATCAATAAATAAATATTTATATCAATAAATAATATCACACCCACAATCTGTATACAGGCATCCTCACTTGCATGTCTGAATGCAGCAGTTCAAGTTTATCGTGTCTATGACTTCTTGCTTATTTATATCAACCAACTTTTTGTTGCTTTGATATTCAGGCTAAAGGTCGCAACATGTCTCACACTCAACTTGTTCCTACTGCTGCCAGCAATGCAAGCATTCAAATCAACATTTCAGCCGAAGTCGATCAGTGTTCTGTATGGAAGCATCTGAACGACGAAACAACCGTGAGGAATAGAAAGCGGCAGCAAGAGAATGGTCCCGGGCCGCCGGTTATTGAAGAAGTTACAGAAACACCGACAATTGTGATTGAGCCTTCAGTTTCGACTTACCACGAATCTTCAGTTTAATTAATTAGTATGTATAATTATTGAGTATTGTGTAGGATTGGTTTTTCTTACGAATTAATTCATTAGTGAACGTATATTGTACTTTAGTGTTTATTTTGGCTAGTAGGCCGAGTGTCTGGTAATTGAAAAATATTTAGTGGGTGTAATTGATATTAATGAAATATGCTTCGGTGAGAAAACTAAACGTTTGTATGTTTTTTAGTGTAATTGTAAGGTTTACTGCCCGAATTTCAACTGAATTGTGCCAGTTAGTTGTTAACAAGTCGCGAACGTTGGTGCGTTTGAGGAATCCGAGGCTAGCGCGCGCTATAGTAATGAAGGCTGCGGTTCTCTTCCTTCTGTTCTTCGTCCACGTTGCGTGTGAAGACTACTACGACTTACTAGGTATTAAAAGAGATGCCGGAGATCGAGACATTCGTCGTGCGTTCAAGAAAATCGCGTTAAAACGTCATCCTGACAAAAACAAGGTAAACAACGCGCCAACCAGCACCACAACAAGACAATCAAGTATCCAACCTCATGTGTAGGACGATCCTAATGCGCACGAAAACTTCCTCAAGATAACTAGAGCATACGAGGTCTTGAAAGGTCAGTACACGTCAATACACCTGTAACCGGAAATAGAACTAGGTTCCCGTATGTCACAAAAGATGAAGAATTGAGGAAGAAATACGACACGTACGGTGAGGAGGGACTCAAAGAAGACCATTTCGGAGGACACTATCAAAGTTGGAAATTTTATCAGGAAGAATTCGGTGAGAAAATATTTTTTGTGTCAGACGGTATTGTATATGCGAGACACTTCCAATTGTACAGGCATTTATGATGAAGACCCTGAGATTATTACTCTGAGCAAGAGCGACTTTGGTACGCTGTCAAGCTCAAAGTTGTGACGTGGCATTTAGACCACGTGTTTTACCACGTGTTGTACCACGTGTTTTATCACGTGTTTAGATCAGTCGGTGGTGAACTCCGGTGATCTCTGGTTTGTCAATTTCTATTCGCCAAACTGTCATCACTGCCATAATTTGGCGCCAACGGTTTGGTTGTGTGGTATCGGTCAATCTTTGGTGAGATTGGGATTTTTGTGTTTTAGTGGCGAGAGGTGGCAAGAGAGTTACAAGGTGTTGTTCGTATTGGAGCGGTAAACTGTGGAGAAGACTGGGTTTTGTGCAATCAGCAAGGCATTCACAGTTTTCCGTCGCTGTTGATATTTCCCAAGGTTAGACAGACAGACAGACACATAGACAGACGCAACAGATAGACACATGGACAGACAGACAGACAGGCAGACACAACAGATAGACACATAGACAGACAGACATCACAGACATACAAACAGACAGACACATAGACAGATGCAACAGATAGACACATGAACAGACAGACATCACGCAGACATACAAACAGGCAGACAACAGACAGACACATAGACAGACGCAACAGATAGACACATGGACAGACAAACAGACACACAGACAGACGCAACAGATAGACACATAGACAGACAGACAGACAGACAGACAGACGCAACAGATAGACACATAGACAGACATACAAACAGGCAGACAACAGACAGACACATAGACAGACACATAGACAGGTGCAACAGATAGACACATGGACGGACAGACAGACACACAGACAGATGCAACAGATAGACACATAAAGAGACAGACAGACACACAGACAGACAGATGCAACAGATAGACACATAGACAGACAGACAGGCAGTCACAATAGATAGACACATAGACAGACAGACAGACATCACACAGACATACAAACAGGCAGACAACAGACAGACACATAGACAGACGCAACAGATAGACACATGGACAGACAGACAGACAGGCAGACACAACAGATAGACACATAGACAGACAGACATCACAGACATACAAACAGACAGACACATAGACAGATGCAACAGATAGACACATGGACAGACAGACATCACACAGACATACAAACAGGCAGACAACAGACAGACACATAGACAGACGCAACAGATAGACACATGGACAGACAAACAGACACACAGACAGACGCAACAGATAGACACATAGACAGACAGACAGACAGACAGACAGACGCAACAGATAGACACATAGACAGACATACAAACAGGCAGACAACAGACAGACACATAGACAGACACATAGACAGGTGCAACAGATAGACACATGGACGGACAGACAGACACACAGACAGATGCAACAGATAGACACATAAAGAGACAGACAGACACATAGACAGACAGATGCAACAGATAGACACATAGACAGACAGACAGGCAGTCACAATAGATAGACACATAGACAGACAGACATCACACAGACATACAAACAGGCAGACAACAGACAGACACATAGACAGACGCAACAGATAGACACATAGACAGACAGACAGACAGACAGGCAGACACAACAGATAGACACATAGACAGACAGACATCACACAGACATACAAACAGGCAGACACATAGACAGGTGCAACAGATAGACACATGGACGGACAGACAGACACACAGACATACAAACAGGCAGACACATAGACAGTTGCAACAGATAGACACATGGACGGACAGACAGACACACAGACAGATGCAACAGATAGCAGTGTTCTCCCCGGAATATCTCAAAGGCGTGGCGGTGTAGGCGTGGCTAAACGGAACGCACTTGTGGGCGTGGTTGTTTTAAACGTGGGCGTGGCCATCTGAGTGACGTTGGCTGGCTTTGTGGTGCAGTGCTAGAGCAACTTAGGGTGCTTGTGTTTGGTCTAAAACGTTAGCTGTACAAAATTTCTATGCGTGGACAGAGTACAACACAAGCAAGCTATCACTAGCCTTCTAGATAGCGCCCCACTTCTCATCCGGGCTACTTTCTAATCTGCATACATGCCGAAAACTTGCGCCTCCCAATATATTCCAAGCCAATACAAATCACAAAATCGATTGTAATAGCTTTCGTTAGTAACGTAGCACTAGTAGACAAGTTCACTCAGCAGTCGGTGACAATTTTCCATGCCGATGTCGACGCTAGTGGACGTCCGCAGCGTATCGGCAAGCTCGCGGAGATCTACAAGATTTTCGAAACTGTGACCGTGTCTACACTAACCTGAGCAATGCTTTCGCTAACTTTGGGTTTGGGCCGATGCCGTTCAAGTGCGTTTTGGCGTCTGTAATCAGTGCATTGTATTACATCCTGTGTAGGGTAACGCCTCCTAGATCGGCTTCTGTAGACATTTTAGGTGCCTAAAACACCACTAGAAGAACGAGAAATTGGGCTATCACTTTAACAACACAATTCGACGCATTGATGTACTTTGTCTTGCGACTTTGTATTCTCTCAACGCACCAATAACGACTGCACGGCACAAACGGCTGCCGAGGGCGTGACGCACATACTAATTGGAATGTGGGCGAATACGCCACCAAATGACGTCGGATCAGATTCGAAACGACGTCATAAGTATATTTTGGAATTAGCGATCTCTATGACGTTGCTTTTGGACTTTCCACAACAACAACAGGTGTTTTGGTCGTATAAACAAGAACCCAAACCACTGGTCTCCCATTTCTTGCCTAACACATAGATAGTAAGGCGTGACAGACATAAGTCAAGGCGTGGCGGGAATAAGCCAAGGCATGGCGGCGTTAGTTAAGGGATGGCGGGATTGGGCGTGTCCTTGTAAAATTTAGTCAAGGCATGGCGGCCCGCCATGTCTTGAGATGCCTGGGGAGAACACTGGATAGACACATAGACAGACAGAGAGACAGACAGAGAGACAGACATGAAAGATGCGCATGCGCATGCACACATAGTGACACGCACACACAGTGACACACACACACACACACACACACACACACACACACACACACACACACACACACACACAGTGACACACACACACACACACACACACACACACACACACACACACACACACACACACACAGTGACACACACACACACACACACACACACACACACACACACACACACACACACACACACACACACACACACAAGTACGTAGGACTGTGAGATCAAACAGTCAGTTTCATACTTTGATTGTATGCAGAGAGAGAAGTATCGTGGTGAACGGTCAAAGAAAGCGTTAGTCAGACACGCACTTGAGTTTGTCTCAGCTGTCGTCCACGATCTAAGTGAAACAAACTTTGACGAGAAGGTCACCGGAAGTCCAAAATGGTTATTACATTTCTGTTCATCAGATGCAGGAGGTGAGATGTTGACTCAATAAAAATACTGTAGGAATGCAAAACAAGCGAGGAGACTGACCGGTTGACTGACAGAGATTATGCATTGATGATGAATCTTGACGTACAGAAATTATGTTACTTGACATGAGGTATGACAGACAGACAGACAAACGACAGACAGACGGACGGACAGAGAGACAATAGACAGACAGACAGACAGACAATACACGGACAGACAGACAGATAGACAGATGACAGACAGACTGACAGACGAACAGACAGACAATACACTGACAGGCAGACAACAAACAGACAGATGACAGGCAGACAGACAGATGACAGACAGACAGACAGATGACAGACGGACAGACAGATGACAGACGGACAGACAGACAAAGAGACAGACAGACAAACAAACAGACAGACAGACAACAGACAGATAGACAGATGACAGACAGATAGACAGACTGACAGATAGACAGTCAACAGACAGATAGACAGACGACAGACAGATAGACAGACTGACAGACGACAGACAGACTGACAGACAATACACCGACAGGCAGACAACAGACAGACTGACTGACAGACAACAAACAGACAGACAGATGACAGGCAGACAGACAGATGACAGGCAGACAGATAAACAGACAGATGACAGGCAGACAGATAAACAGACAGATGACAGATGGACAGACAAATGACGGACGGACAGAGACAAAGATACAGACAGACAGACAGACAACAGACAGATAGACAGATAGACAGACAACAGACAGACAACAGACAGACTATTGAGTTAAACAATTACATAAAACTAAGCAAGACGTCTAGAAACAAGTGTGCGAAGGATGGCTGTTGTTTCTAGATTGTCTTTCATCAATGAACAGAATCAAGTTGGCTGCTGGATTGGTTAGTATGGTCAGCTGTGATTAATATGTCTGTCTATCTATCTATCTGTCTGTCTGTCTGTCTGTCTGTCTGTCTGTCTGTCTGTCTGTCTGTCCATTCATCCATCTGTTTGTCTCTCTGTCTCTCTATCTGTGTGTTTGTCTGTCCATCTGTTTGTCTGTCTGTCTGTCTGTCTGTCTGTCTGTCTGTCTGTCTGTCTGTCCATTCATCCATTTGTGTCTCTCTGTCTCTTTATCTGTGTGTCTGTCTGTCTGTCTGTCTGTTTGTCTGTCTGTCTGTCTGTCTGTCTGTCTGCTCTTGTGTCTCTCTGTCTATCTGTCTTTATTTCTTGATCGCTGTTGCTAGAGTCGTCATTGTGTTAGGACAAGATATACAATGTTGGAGTCATTGATTGCATGTATCAAGCATCACTATGCAAGAGATTAGGACACACGACAGGAACAGTGCCATACACGCCGCAGTCACAAGAAACAATGGTACGTATGTCTGTTTGTCTGTCTGTCTGTTTGCTGTCTGTCTGTCCGTTCGTTTTGCTATCTTGTCCCATCTGTCTGTCCGTTTGCTGTCTCTCTGTCTGTTTGTCTATCTGTTTTTCTGTCCGTTTTTCTGTCTGTTTATGTGTCTGTCCATCCGTCTATCTGTCTGTCTGTTTGCTGTCTGTCCAGACAAATACAATCGGTTGTTTAGTAGACCAAACAGTGGATAAAGCTGTGGGGTTCTTGGTGGGTACTACTAAACCCAAAAATTTATGGGCATGGTTGCTCATCTAGTCTTGTTCAGTCTAATAGAGTGATTTCATTTACATAATTATATGTTGTTAATTATTTAATTAAAACATCGATATTAATTTTAAACAACGTAATTTCTATTTTAACCCCCCCTAAATGTTTCCCCTGGTTACTCCACTGGACCAAATTCTTATTAATCATTCCATTTGTACACACTGAGTAAGAAGCAGGTACCATGCAGGACCATAGGAGCCGGTCCAGACCACTAGGGTGCATGAACTTTACCAGAGGCCTAATTCAGAGCTGTAGGAACCATGCAGTCTGATCAGTTCGGTTTGGCTGGGTTATCTTTCGGACAGTCGACGATTGCTCGAATCTTCCGATTGAGAATATAGGTGATTAATAGCTAATATATTTATAGTTGAAACTAAAGTAAATTATAGACAGACAGACAGGCAGACGGACGGACAGACAGACAGACAGCAAAAGACAGACATACAGACAGCAAACGGACACACAGACAGACAGACAGCAAACAGACAGATGGACGATGGACAGACAGACAGACAGACAGCAAAAGACAGACAGGCAGATGGACAGACAGACAGACAGCAAACGGACACACAGACAGACAGACAGCAAACAGACACACAGACAGACAGACAGCAAATGGAGAGACAGATAGACGGCAAATGGACAGACAGACAGACAGACAGCTAAAGACAGACAGACAGCAAAAGACAGACAGACAGACAGACAGACAGCAAACGGACACACAGACAGACAGACAGACAGCAAAAGACAGACAGACAGACAGACAGACAGCAAACGGACACACAGACAGACAGACAGACTGCAAACAGACAGACAGACAGCAAACAGACAGACAGACAGACAGCAAAAGACAGACAGACAGGCAGATGGACAGACAGACAGACAGCAAACGGACACACAGACAGACAGACAGACGGCAAATGGACAGACAGACAGACAGCAAAAGACAGACAGACAGACAGCAAACGGACGCGCAGACAGACAGACAGCAAACAGATAGACAGACAGATGGACGACGGACAGACAGACAGATGGACGACGGACAGACAGACAGACAGCAGAAGACAGGCAGACAGCAAAAGACAGACAGACAGGCAGACGGACGGACAGATGGACAGACAGACAGACAGACAGCAAACGGACACACAGACAGACAGACAGCAAATGGAGAGACAGACAGACAGCAAATGGAGAGACAGACAGACAGACAGATGGATGACAGACAGACAGACAGAGAGACAGCAAACGGACACACAGACAGACAGACAGCAAACGGACACACAGACAGACAGACAGCAAACGGACACACAGACAGACAGACAGACAAATAATTTTTTTGTCATACATATTCTACTTGTACATATGCTAGGATTTTTGAATACAAACCAGACAGACAGACAGACAGACGGACGGATGGACAGACTGACTGACAGACAGACAGCAAACAGACAGACAGACAGCAAACGGATAGACAGACAGACAGATAGACAGACAGCAAACAGGCAGACAGAAAGACAGACAGCAAACAGGCAGACAGACAGACTTAAAAGTCATGCACACTAGCTCCAGAGATATGCACAATGCTACTTGGCAATAATATCTATCTAATACACACTTACTAAGCTTCCTATCTGACAGCAAATTTCTGACAAAAGTTTTATTATTTAGTGACTCCACGTAGTCTCTCCGATTTCAAGTTTTCAAACGACGGTCCTCCCATTCTATCATGTGAGTGTCACGACTTGTGGCATCCCATCACTGGCCACACCCACACCAGTGATATAGGCACATGTACTGTAACACTTGTCATGCACACTACAATACCAAGAATGATACCCTACTGCTTGTAATGCCTTCGGAAACTCCAAAAATAATTTCAAATTTTCTTACGAAACAAACTTTTTTGAGATCTCGATGTGCACTGTTAGCCATTTTTCAATTTAATTATTTGTTTATTTGTTTTTTCAAACTGATTTAATTCAATGGTGTAGATTATTAGACACACCAGCTAGTATGCTGGAAGACTGCTCTCGTGGCGCTATCATTAGGCCACACCCTTTAGCGCGCGTTAGACCAAACCACTTGAAATGTTTCCTACCGGCCTGCTGGCATATAACCGCTTTTTGTAGCCACTGTGCTTATTGAGCTATGAGCCTAGAAGAAAAGGGACTTTGTAAAAGTCACGAGACTTGGCGAGTAGCGTACTCTAAACGTATAGGGCTAAACCGACTTAAGGTCTGAGGACTATGTGTCTGGCTGGTTATGTCTGTCACGCTACAGGAATGTGCCACGCCTCCTTAGTGTGGCCCAATCACGAAGCATTAATTTCTTTATGTCGTACGTGCCAGAAACAATAGACGAACAGTCAATCGTACGCGCGAAACTTTCATGAGAGAGTTTTCTCACCAGAACAGTGTAATTCGTGTTTGTGATTGCTAGGACCTGTCGGACATAAACAACAGAACTCATCTGTCTGCAACTACTGACCCAAAATCGATCGCTTTCTTGGTTTTACGATAGTTATATGGGAATCTAGCATTACGTAACCAGTAGAGATTTTAAGTCCCGTATACGATGACTGTAATTACTTACGACTACAGACTATTTACAGACTTTGCGGCCACGCGAAACGACAGTCGCTATGTAGGATTTTAAATACATTTTACAAGTAGCACGTCTAGAAAGAAAATAGCGCGTATATTCATAATTCTTCGCGACAATTACTCCTCCTAGCTTACGTGGTGTTCAGGACTTTGAAGGCTCATAGCTGTAGAAGCGACGGTGTAAACACAGCTTCAATTACTAGTTATTATTCAGCATGCGAAATTTGATTGTTTGTT